>NC_056726.1:25557688-25657688 GCF_019279795.1 Protopterus annectens | reverse complement strand
CCTTATTCCTTGACTCTCTAGAAAGTTATGGCTTTATCAGATATATGGCCTGAATCTTCATTTGAAGATATCTCATCAGACCAGATCACTATGCTTCAGTCCTTGCCATCATTTAGGGATGAAAGATTGTATTCACATGTCCTGTCTGAGCCTGTACCGTTCTCATTGCCAACAGCTGTTGTGGAGGAACACTATTCACTCTGTAGTATATATTAAGCCTTAAATAAGCATTTTATGTAGGTAATAATGCTGTCTTGTCAATGTGTATTTGCAGTGTAACAATTGCCTGCACTATGAAAGTTGCAAAGTGTTTTCCTGAACAGGTGAAGTGACTCAGATTGTGAAAACTACCATTCATTTTGGTGCTCAAAACATTCTGTACTGCATGAGGATGGAAATTTTCAACACTGTTGACCAACATACAATAGTTTGTGATGCTCAATATGCAAGCATTAACATCATTATTTTGTTTGATTTCAGTAAGCTTTGCATTTCCGTTCTCAAGCATGTAGATTTGCTATTTTTTAAACTTTCTACTTGATGAAAGCAACATTGCATCGGTCATAAATGGCAATATTGGCCAGTTAAGTATCATAATAGTACAACTCATTCCTGTTTGTCATATAAGGAATTTTGAAGCAAGTAACATTTTGGGAAAAAAAGTTGCTCTTTAGCTATTTATAGCACTTAACTAATCTCAGGAAAACAGTCTTAGGATGTGAAACTGGTGCTGTCGGTGGTGTGGGTGATCAGTACTAGAACATCTCTGAAAGTATCACGTCACCTTTGTTTTCCACCGCTGTCTAGCTTAGGTCATGCAGGTTGAGACAAATTAATTTGTTTCACAGTCTGAGTTCTGTGTACAGAAACATGACACTTTCATGAGTTGTTATGGAAAGCAAATAGAAGTAAACGAAAGAAAGTGAAGGATTTCAGAACAGTAATGTTTGTCTACATGACATTATAACTGTGGTAAGGCTAACATGAAGATTGCTTAACAGTGATTACTGCAGATGCCTCCAGCATGCGAGACAATGTTGCCTCAAATCTGCACTAAAACAATTTCATTCCCACTCCAGATTTATCATGCATTGTGACAAATGAATGCTGCATCCTTCGAGATATGTAGCTGGTCCATATGTCACATAAGGTCTGATAAACTGAATCTTTCCATCTGAACTTTCCTTGCAGAAGATGCAGATACATGAATATACAGGAGAAGATGTTTACTGTGGGATGCACATAACTGGGACCAAGTTATCATTTTCAAGACATTTGCCTGCCATACTTCTTAACCTCTTAGTGCAAGAAATCTGGACAAAGCCCTACAAAATGGGGGGACAAAGGCCCAAAAATAGGGACAGATTTTAAATATTGCTGTTATAAACTTGGAAAGCTGCTAGAGTAACAGCATTTGTTTAAAATACATTTTCTTAAGGATTTAAAGTCTGAAAATCAAATATATGTCATTATTTAGTGACCTCGGACCTCAAATCATTCCAGTGATTTGTCAGAAAACCACAAATTTTATGAGGAACAGACTAAAAATATGAGCCAAAAACCTGGACATTTTTCAAAAATCTGGACAGTTGAGAGGTATGCTGCCTCTAGAACTTTTACATACAGAAAGAAATTAAAGAACCCAGGTAATCCAATGCAGACTCCACAAAAGTTCATTCATTAAAACAGTTACACTGAGTGAAAACTCCAAGGCACACATATTCTTTCCAACTTGTCAAAGATGTTATGAGAATGGCACATTAGACAAAATGTAATAAGTAAATAAAAATGATCACAGCAATCTATTTTGTATCTTAGCACATATAGGACTACCTGTGTTGTAAGCCATGTTCACAGACAAACACAGCAGGATATTTAACAAAACTACAGGAGAGACTGCACAAATGAAAGAATTGTCTCTAAATAACAGACAATACAAAAGTACACAACTTCAAAATTTAAAACAAAGCTAAACCTTATCCTAAAAACAAGGGCAGTCCACTAAGCCATGGCTTCCTGAGGCTAACCTTGCAAACAAAAATAGAAGGAAACAGAATTATTTTATCATAAATAAAATTAAAGATATTATTCAGGATGTCAGTATCCCATAAATCAACAGCACAGTGCACAACAAGCCACAATATCTTAACAAAAAGAATTTAGCTATGGCCTCACAACTGCAGACAAGCAAGGCAAGTATTGTACTAGATTTAGACAGGGAGATCAAATGAAGCAACATTTGGCAAAACTAAGAAATGTTAGTTGTTACATAGGCCTCAATGTATTATTTGATGGGTTTCTGGCCCAGAAATTGTAGTTTATTGGCCGTTTGGGCAGTTTTTCTATCTCTTTCAACTTCCTGGTTCAAAAGCCTGCATTTGAACTTTTCCCGCCTTTCCTGTAACTAGTCTAGTCCAGATACAGATTTGCTGTATCCAAGACTGTATGTAAGCCTCTGAGCCCCCCAAGCCTGTCTGTGTTGGAGGGAAGCCTTCTAGCTTATCAACTGGAGTGGTAAGCACTAGGTAGCCTATCTACCACAAGAGGAGTGGTTACTGGCCCAGAAATTGAAGTTTATTGGCCGTTTGGGCAGTTTTTTCCATCTCTTTCAACTTCTGGTTTAAAAGCCTGCATTTGCGCTTGTTTCCCACCTTTTCTGTAACTAGTCTAGTCCAGATACAGATTTGCTGTATCCAGGACTGTTTGTAGCTTCTGCGTGGTGCCAAAGTCTGCTCTTCAATTTTTCCTAAGACCTGCTGGTTCTCTCCTCTCCTGCACTTTTACTAGCTTATCAGTTTAGTACTTTACCAGACTTCTTGTAGCAATTATTGTAGCACACAAAAGTGCTACCAGCACTAAACATTCTGCAAGGAAACAGCTCCAGTACTTATTATTAATCCCACCCATCCAGGCATGTCTAAGGGTCAGTTCCCTGTGCTTTTTCCTATTAACCTGCTAAACTTGGGCATCCTGAGGCAATGTAGCAACTGCCTCATGTACACCAACAACCCCCCTCTTACCTCCCAACACTCAGACTTGCAAGAGATGCATTTATATATCCAAACTGGAAGCCACACACTCTCCAGCCAAGACCGGAATAGCTGGTCAAGAGGAGAAGGTCAACACTTGCACCACACCACATGGAACACGTAGTCCTCCAGAGCACACACCAGCACTGTCTTCACATAAAAACACAGACCACACACCCAACTTTGCAGAGGCTCTCAGTAAAATTCTACCCAAACAGCAGAGTCCTCCAAGGCAGAAATGCACTCGACCACCACAACACAACACTAATCATGAGACACATAACTCTCCTAAACAGTGCGCCACTCAACCGAGGCCCCTAAGGCAGAACAGCATGCCCAACACATTAGTCATAGGTGACTCGATAGTAAGGCACACTGATGTCCCACTCACTAGGTTGAATAAGGAGAAAGTAACAGTCAGCTGCCTGTCAGGTGCCAGGATCCACCACATAACGCATGAACTCAGGTCCCTCAACAACAGGTACAAATATGACTGTCATTGTACATCTGGGTGTGAATGACCTGAGATGTACCTCCCTGGACTACATGAAAAGAGACATGGAGGAGCTCTCTGATTATTATTAAGTGCAGGCGCGTATGACCCTAGCCCTGAGCAGCATCCTCCCGTCACCCAAAATGATACCACAGTACAAGCAGAAAATAATCAATTTCAACAACTGGCTAAGTTTCTGGTGTCATTCTAAGGGGATCCAGTATCTGTCTGCTTGGGATGACATGATTAACAGACCTTGATGCTTTGCCAAAGATGGCCTGCATCTGTCACCCCTGGACTTCTGGATACTGGCCAAGGCTCTTGCCAACCCTATAGTGCCTTTTTTAGGTGGTGTTCCAAAGACCAAATTACCACTGTAACAGCTACAAACAAATGCAATCTGAGGGTCATGCTGCTCAATGCTAGAAGTCTAAATCTGAAAATGCACTCACTCGAAGCACTCCTTAAAATGGAGAACATCGACATTTGTGCTGTAACAGAGACCTGGTTCAAGACAGCAGAAAGCACTCCTGCACTACCAGGCTATAACTCATTCCACACCTTTTGGCCCCAGAACATGGACAGAAGCTCCAAAAGCGGTGGTGTTTCCATATTCATAAAGGATACGCACACCCCCAGACTGGTAGCCCAACATAATGCATCAGAAATACTTCAGGTGCAGTTAACATTGGGTAAGACAGCGATTCAGGTCATAGCCTGCAATAGGTCCCCAACAATGTCCCAAGACTCACACTCCACGTTCCTAAGCACATTAGAGAATATTAGGGTCCAACCTAACACTGTCATACTGGGCGACTTCAACTACCCCTCCACTAACTGGGAAAACTACTCATGTACCAATATACTTGCCCAACATTTCCTGGAATTCATTAATTCAAATGCCCTGGACCAGCTACCCCCACTAAAGGTAGCAGTATCCTTGACCTGGTCATTACTAACATGGGCAACCATTGCTCTACACCAATAGTTAACTCCTCCTTGGTTAGATCCGACCACAAACTAATCACTCTGGAAATCCACATCCCTCCCACCCCCACCCCCCTTGCAAAGGTAACCACCATGAAAAACTTTTCCAAAGCTAACTTTGGGCTTCTAAAACAGAGGTGGCTAACTTCATGGCACCCATGCAAAAGGAGAATAGTTGCATGACCACCGACTCATGCACCAATGCACTGTACAAACACGTACACAAATGCATGGATCTCACCATACCCAATAGAACCACAACACTCTCCTCCAAAAAAATGAAGCCAATCTGATGGTCCCCTGCCATAAGCAAACTCTACAACAGAAGGAGAAAACTGATGCGGAATAAGGTGAAGTCCCAAGACTGAAAAAAACCCCTTATCAGCCTCAACAAAAAGTTGGGATTCCTCATCAAATCCTCTGAAGCTAGCTATGAAAACAGAATTGCAGCAGATAGTAAAGACAACCACAAGGCCTTCTATAGTTATGTAAAGAATCTCCATGGCAATACGCAGATTTGCTCTGAGCTACTGCACAATGGTAACTCCTATACTGAGTCAACAGATATTGCCAATATACAGGCCGACGGATTCAGTGCCAACTTTACCCCCTCCCCCAAAAGACCAATCACAATACCAGTAGATTGCCAGGCGCCTAGTATTACTGCTGCACAGGTTAAAACAGCACTGTCCAAGGCCAAGAATACAGCTTCCATGGGACCTGAAAATATCCCTGGCTGTGTTCTACATGAACTACAGAGTCAACTGGCACCTCACCTGTGTGCCCTGTTCAGTTACAGCCTCACCTCAGGCTTTGTCCTACTGAAGGGCACACTGCCACAGTCATCCCTCTCCACAAAGGAAGAGTGACTACAGACCCTGGGAACTATTGCCCCATTAGCCTGTCGAGTCTGATATGCAAAGCTATGGAACGCATCATCATGGACCTAATAAACAAGGATATAGGGAATCTCCAAACTCTGAATCCCACGCAGTTTGGTTTTGTGAAGGGTAGATCATGCCTGCTCAAATTGGTCGACTTCTTTGAGTCAGTCATCAGAGCTGTGGATGAAGGCAAGGTGGCTCATACAGCCTATCTTGATCTGGCCAAGGCGTTTGATACCATTCCCCATTCAGGAATCACAGAAAAACTCACTAAGCTAGGCATCAAACCCTATATCTCTAAGTGGGTTGCAAACTTGGCTCACAGATAGAACTCGCAGTGTGAAAGTAGTGGACTCCAAGTCAGACTGCCGACCAGTCACGAGTGGAGTCCCACAGAGTTCGGTCCTGGGTCCTCTCCTGTTTGGTATCTACTTCTCTGAATTCTAGGCCAACACAAAGGGTCTCTGGCTAACAAAGTTCACAGATGATTGCATGTTGGGAGCTATTATTAACTCCCCAAGTAATGTTGACATGCTGCAGAAAGGCCTTGCTGAGACCAACGACTGGTGTCAGAACCATGGCCTTAAGCTGAATACCAAAAAAATGTGTCGTCAACCCCTTTGGGAAAAACCCAGTTCCCATGAGTTACCACATTGATGGTAGTCCACTGAACACAGAAGGTGTTATAAGAGATCTGAGAACACAGGTTGACAGCAGCCTCTCTTTTGACATTGCCACTGTGGTCAGAAAGTCCTTCTTTGTGGCACATCTCATTACTAAGGGTTTTGCATCCAGGAAGAAAGAGGTCATTGTCTCCCTCTACTCTTCCCTCATTAGGCCAATCATCGAGTACAATGCCCCATTTGGCATGTACCTCACTAGACACCTGCAACAACTGGAGAGGCTGCAAAAGTACCTCACAAAGAGGATCATAGGCCTTAACCACTTGTCCTGTATGGAAAGACTCAAAAAACTCCAACTATTTTGTCTCATATCGCCTACTTAGAGGTGATCTGTGCTTGACATAAAAAGCCATGTCTGATCCAGCTCTATTAGAAATGCTACATCTAAAGAAATCTCAATCCCTCCGCACCACACGCTCCAGTGACCTCAACCTCATTACCACAATCAACAGAACATGCTGGAGGGACAGGTTCATAACCCAGAGACTGCTCTTGTTATGGAATAGACTTCACATACATGTCAAACAGAGCACCTCACTGGCCCTCTTCAAGAGAAACCTTGATGAGTGGATGGGAAATAGAAATTTCACCCCAGGGATCACTCCAGTGGCTCTACTCGATAGAGGCACTGGGAACTAAGGTCGGGTGGCATGATGTCAGGATAATCCGATGGGATAGGTTTGTAAAGGCTCCAAAGCCATTAGCTGAGTACACACCTATGAACCTATTTATTACATGGGCCCCAATGTATTTATTTAGTTGTACGTGTTAATTGTTACATGAATCCCAATGTATTTATTTATTTGTATGTGTTAATTGTTATGTGAGTCCCAATGTGTTTATTTATTTAGTTGTATGTGTTAATTGTTACATGGGCCCTACTTTATTTATTTGCATGTGTTAATTGTTACATGGGCCCCAATGTATTTATTTGTATGTGTTAATTGTTACATGGGCCCTAATGTATTTATTTAGTTGTATGTGTTAATTGTTACACGGGCCCCAATGTATTTACTTATTTATTTAGTTGTATGTGTTAATTAGGGGTGTGACAGCCCCTCTTTTCCCTGGGCCAGTAATCAAGGAGCCTCCATCCTCACCACTGACACCAGTGAGAGGCAGTCATTAAGAACAGGAATAGATTTAGGGTTCCTATTAAATGTTCAAAGACGCATTCTTTCGAATGCGTCTTGATCGAACTTGAAAGCACAAAAAGGCAAATTAGTGACGGCATATAAGTGAAATATTTCCCTGGGAAAGAAATTGCTTGGCCGCTTCCGTTACTTTGCCATGTTCATCAGTGTAGTGCGATCTCAGAGTTGGTATATTTAAGTAGGGGTGTGTGGGGGGCACAGCCCCATACTTTATGTAATGTTTTATAATTTCTTTTTTTTTTGTTTTGTGGAACAGTGATTTTTTCCCCTTGGAAAAAAATTGCTGTTCGAAGCATTCGAGATTGTAAGCTTTCGCTTACATGGGTTCTATAAACCATCGTTCGCTTTTTTTAAGTATTCGATGATTTAACATAGACCCTAGATTTACACAGAATTTCAAATGCAGCTCTCTGCATCAAACACAATTTCCCCAAAGGGCACACAGGGAACACACTCCTGGGACTGGACTCTCTGTCTGTCCAGATCCCAGACAAGACTCACTTTGGAGCACTGTGTCCCAGTTCCAAGTATCTGACACACACACTTGAATATCTGATTTTTCACACAGACACACACACACACACACACACACACACACACACACACACACACACACACACACACACACACACACACACAAGCACACGCACACCTGGCAGAGACTGGCACAGATTCACAAGATAAATTGCTGCCACCATAGTCTTTAAGACTTTTACAAACCAATTATACTGTGTCAAATTAATACTGATATAAATGGTAGAGTGTGAATGAAGCAGTAAGGCTTATCAGAGTGGGCACAATGTCACTAAAGTAAGCACAGATACTCTCAAGATGTTAAAAGTATTCTTTAAAAGACTAGCGACAACGAAAAGGTATAAAAATATTTAATAATGGATAATAAAATAGAAAACAGGAGAATACTTAATATTTAGTTACAATAAACAACAGTTTTCAGTCACAGGAAATATAAACATAACAGTTGGTTAGAATCTCACAGATGCAGAAAAAGAAACAATACTAAACTAATCTCACTGTACTTTTCCTAACTGAAGAGAAACTGTCCCTAGCTAACTCACTTAGTATTACAAGGCAAGATGTACTGCCTGTCAAACATAGACTGGAAGAACTACTCATGCCAGAACACAAATGCCCAGAGATTCCTTGATTTTGTTAATGCAAATACCTTGGAACAGCTAGTTGATGTCCCCACAAGGGGTGATAATATCTTGGACTTAATATGAACCAACATGAGAAGCCACTGCAGCATCCCTATAGTATCACTCTCCCTGGTAAGATCCGACCACAAAGTGGTCACATTCGAAGTCACCATCTCCCTCAACCCCCCTCTAGCTAGGATCAGATATAAAAACTTTTCCAAAGTTGATTACAGCCTCCCGACGGATGGTATTAACAGCTTCACAGCCCCCTCCCTTTTTGTAGGAACTGGCACCAATATCCAAAGCTACACCAAAGCACTATATGAACATTTATATAGATGCATGGAATCAGGAATACCTGACAGGACTAAATCATCCTCCACAAGGAGGAGTAAACCTGTCTGGTGAACATCTGTAATAAATAAATTCTATAACAAAAGGAAAAAATTGCTGTCCAAGACCAAGAAGGAGCAGGTGCCCAACTGGAAGCAATGTCTCCTTAGCCTGAACAAGCAAATAAGAGCACTAGTGAAATCCTCCAAAGCAAACTTTGAGTCCAAATTGGCCACATCTACTAGAGACAATCAAAAGACCTTCTTCACATATGTCTGCCATCTCAAAGAAAGCACCCAGATCTGTACAGAACTAGTGGTCAAGGACACCACATATACAAATGCTGTAGATATAGCAAACTTGCTGGCTAACAGATTCAGCGAAAACTTTACCCATCTGTCCCCCCATCAGTAAATCAGGACATCCCTAGTACCTGGCCCTTCCCTTTATATCTAGGGAACAGGTCATCACTGCTCTCTCAAAAGCAAAAACTCCAGCCTCCATGGGACCTGATAACATCTCAGGCTGCATCCTACGTGAACTCAGGCAGGAACTTGCAGCACCATTAGGCACTCTATTCAACCAAACCATGAGTACTGGCTTCATCCCAGATGAGTGGAGGACAGCCACTGTCAGCCCTTTACACAAAGGTGGAGTATCCGCCAATCCAGGAAATTATAGACCTATCAGCTTAACTAACCTGATCTGCAAGGCCATAGAACAGATGATCATGGACTTCATTAACAAGGACATTTGCAACCTCCAAACACTTGATCCCGCACAATCTGGCTTTGTCAAGGGGAGGTTGTGCCTGCTAAATGTGTTTGACTTCTTTGCGACAGTAACCAAAGCCATGGACAAGGGGAAGACTGTGCACACCACCTACCTTGACCTGGGCAAAGCCTTTGACACTATTCCTCACTCGGGCATAATAGATAAACTCTCTCAATTAGGCATCAATCCATTTGTTACTAGATGGGTAGCAAACTGGCTTACTGATAGAACCCACATAGTCAAAATAGGGGACGCCACCTCAAGCAGTAGACCCGTAACAAGCGGAGTACCCCAGGGTTCGGTCTTGGGGTCTCTGTTATTTGGATATACTTTTCTGAGGTGCAGGCCAAAGCCAGTGGGCTATGGCTGACCAAGTTTGCAGATGACTGCAGGCTGGTTGCTGTCTTCAATTCCCCTAGTGATGTGGATATCCTCCAAGAGGATCTCAATCAGACAAATGACTGGTGACAGAAACATGACCTCAAGCTGAATACCAAAAAATGCATCATCTCCTTTGTGGAGAGTGACGTCCCCATAAATTATCACATTAATAACAACATCCTAAGCACTCGATCAGTCATAAGGGATTTGGACACCCAGGTTGATAACAACCTGACTTTTGACCACCATGTTGTTTCCAAGGTACAGAAATCCTTCTACATGGCCCACCTCATAAGTAAGGGTATCTTATCCAGGAACAAGGAGGTCATAACATCCCTGTATTCTTCCCTTATAAGGCCCATTATTGAGTATAATGCACCTTTCAGCAGGTACCTCGCAAAGCATATGCAGCAGCTAGAGAGACCACAGAGGTTCCTCACCAGGAGAATCCAGGGCCTCAAACATTTACAAGATAAGCTAAAAGCCCTATCCCTCTACTGAGTTTCATACAGACTTCTCAGAGGTGACCTGTGTCTGGCATACAAGGCGGTCATGGATCCACCCTGATGGGACTGCTGCATATCCGCAGGTCAAGCTTCACTCGAGTAACCTGCACATGTGGCCTCAGCCTGGTCTGTGACATCAACAGGACTTGTTGGTGGGACAGATTTGTGTCCCAGAGACTCCCTCATCTATGGAATAGACTCCCTCGCCACATCAAGCAGAGTAACTCTTTACCCCTTTTTAAGCGCAACCTGGATAACTGGATGGGAAACAGAAAATATATCCCTGGGATTCCATCCATGTCTCTACTGGACAGGGGAATTGAGTGCTGATTTGTCTGAACATGGGCTAAACTCTTGCATAGGCTTCTGAGGGCCTCAGGGCCAATAGCCTACTAACCTCCTATGATCTTTTGATCCTATGCTGAAATGCTCACTTCTACTAGGCAAGATGAGACACTACACTCTGACTGAACTGTACAACTACTACTGACAGCTACTGAACTGTGATAACTGAAATAGATCTTTTAGATCAGGTTCCAAAGAAAAACAAAAATAAACAACAAACCACTGCTGCCAGTTTCATCCTTCAGCTGATTATAGAATGACATCACATCTAGTCACCTGACTGGCACAATACACATTCAGAACTCTGTTAAGATTCTGTTGAAACATTTTTAACATAAGCAACTTTTACAAATACATTTTTAATACAAGAATCTGTACAAATCAACATGACAGTGAAATGACATAAGAATATTTACAAAACTTCAGTCAGCCATGCTGGCATATGCCACATATGCACTGTCCCACTTCATCTGGTACAGCTGGTAGTACATCACAACGTCAAATCAGGTTTGACACTCATGCTGCTGACCATTTTCAGATTCAGCTTGGGAGCACAAACTCAGTAACAAAACTAGTAACTATATTTACAAAATGACTATATATTGATACATATTGCTTGAGCTAGGTTACATAGAACAGTAGGATTTCTGTCCATATAGAACTGCTCATAAGGGGGTGCTGCACTCCTGAGTCTGTCATCCTTCAGATGAGACATTAAACTGAGATCCCATTTGCTTAAGTTGGTGGAAGCTGAGGTGAATGTAAAAAATTCCACAACACCTATCAAAAAGAGTAGGGGAAACTACCTGTTGCCCCGACCAAATTTTCCCTATTAGTACAAATATCACCTCTGGCCTCCCCTAAAAAGAGACTACTAGCTGGTGGGATGAACCTAATTAACAAAGGATAAACAAAATATACATATATATGTGTGTGTGCACGTGCACGCGTGTGTGTGTATAAAATTATCAAGACTTCATACTCATATTTAATTCTATTTATAACTGGAAGAAGTGAGAATAGAAGCAACCAATGTTTGTACAGTGATGTATATTTATCTGTGAAACCCACTTGAAATTATGTTAAGTAAAACCTCTTCACACAGGCTTTGTCCTTTAACTTTGTGAGAGGGTCACATGGTCTCCAATCCACAAGGGAGTAATACTGACTCTGGAAAGTAGACACTGCAGTTTCTTGTGCAGGTTTATGGGAGATATTTTTATAAAACATGTTCAGGGAGGCCCAGGTAAATATGAAACCTTTTAGATTTCTTGGAGGAAAGTCACATCTGCCAAATTTATATCCCTCTTATGAGGTCACAGCTGCCATTCATTTATCATAGCACCTCTTGGGGGAATGCAGAGGTTCCTTAGTAAAAGGATAGATAGGCCTAGCAACCTGGGTTATTCAAACTTCAGATATTGTTCCTGGATGGGTATTTTAGTGCCTTGTTTTCAGATTCATGAAAGCCTTTATCACCTCTTTGTGACTGGAGCATACTTATAGGTGAGCCAGTATTTACTCAAAGGCAGTGAACATTAACCAGTTACAGTAGCATCAGATATTACATTTCTTACTCATTGGCTTCCTTACTTAGATTTGATTTTTCATGATTCTATTATATTTCCAGTGACTTTTAAGTTTCAAAGGGCACATTCATACATACATTGGCACATGCAAATTTCATCATGGGAAAGCAGCTGTAATTTGAAAGTGCTATTATATGTACACTATGTGCACTTTACCTATATTCATTTCAATTGGTACTAAGATATAAGCTTTCATTTCAGACCTCTGTTAAGCCATGACAGTTCTCCAAACTGTCTTCTTGTAAAAGAATATTTAAAAAAGGTAGTAACATTACTTGAATTTCAAATACACAGATAACACACATTTTCATTCAAAGCAGCATTGTTACTTTTTCAATTAAACAGGCAATAAGTCATACAGAAAGACTAATCAGAAAGTATCATCAAACTAAAACCTTGATGCACTTTACAGGTGCATGTGTGTGTGTGTGTGTGTGTGTGTGTGTGTGTGTGTGTGTGTGTATGTATGTGTGTGTGTGTCTCTCTGTGTGTGTGCGTGTGTCTCTGTGCAAGGGAGCCCGCAGGATTTTTTGCAGGGGGGGTGCAAACACAGAGCCCTGCCCACACAGCCACACCCCCTCCACCCATACAGCCCCGCCCATGCAACCACACCCCCTCCACCCACGCAGCCCCACCATCTCCACCCACGCAGCACCCCCCCCCCACGCAGCCATTACAGGGTCTCATTAACTTGGCTATTTCTCCCCAGTTGCCATAAACACTGTTCAAAATTCTCAGTGTGCATACTGTTTTATGCTTTACTTCTACAATGATTACAGATGTCTAGATTTAATTAGGAATCCGTGATAATTTTTTTTACATATCCCATGTACATTGCAACTAACTCAAGGCAACTTTGAGCTGGCAGCCCTTTTGAATTCTGATCAAGAAGGCTTGGCTGTTCAGTTCTCTATACTGGAATAATTTCTCAATCATTGCAAATAATCATTTTATTTACTTGGGTACTAACAGAGTTTTCCTTTTTACTTTTTACCTCCCATAAAGACAAGGTGTTTGTTTTATCTCAAAATACTTTCCCTTGTTTTATTTATTTATTTATAAATGACTTAGAAACAACTACTGGGGAATAGTCTTCATTAGCTCAGTATTTCTCATGTAGGACACTAAACTAACTCCCATGAGCCTGTTCAGATTATACAGATTTAAACAGATTAGTTTATAACACTAGTGTTCTTTGGCTTCCAAGATTAGCTCTCAGCAACACAAGTTGCTGTTTAAATAAAAGCTGACATTCTGTGCTCTGAATGCAAGACACATTATAGCTGTATTTAACTTAAACTGTGTGCAGCCACTACATTATGTATATCTTTTAATTAATACTTAATCAAGCATTTCTTCATAATCCCAACATTGACACAGTTGCAAATCATCACTTCATCTTTTTAAAGATAATTCCAATAACCCTAATATATGCACATTATTAATTCTTTTTTCAAGATTAGTTTTACTGAGTTGGTGAGGGAAAATCTGATTGTTTTCTGCTTTTGCGTGGTTGACCCTTAGCTATATGAAACTGGGTCTGCATTATCAGTGATGTAAGCAACTTCATTATATGCTTAACTAAAAGTTTTAGACCTTTTTTCTTGAAACAGCCATTACAGTATCCTTCCTGTTACTGTCATAAACAAGAGTAGCCATGCATAAGAAGTGTACATAATTATACATATGATTATAATATATACAAACTGTATTAATTATAATATAAAATAATTTAATTATATCCCTTCTATAATACAGCACCACTTGTTATAGTGTGTTTTAAATTTACACTTTTGAATGTTTTTCCAGCAAGCAATGAAACAAAACATATGAACCAATAATGACAAACTGCCCAATACAGAACATTTCAACCATAAAAGGCCACTTAAACTTCTGTCATTACACTCCACCAATGTCAGTCACTATGCACAATCTCTGCAGAAGTAAAAGTCATCTGAATAATTTCACATTAAAGAGATCTGTAACTAATGAATAGTTTATATTAGCAAACAATTTTGCATTTCAGTGTTTCGTTTACAAATTCAGTGCTTGCTGCCCTTGAAGAATTAAATTGCTGATGTTACGTTAAAAAATTGGTAAGCTCTTAATATTGCAATAGGGAGTGACTGACAAACCAACAAGTTCATGGTTTATAGGCATCTCATACAAAGGAGAGCACACAGAGTGAACAACTCCTATTCCCCCTTAAAATGCATCCAATACTCAGCAACTGAAAGGGCATGCAATACCAGCACTTCATCTACTTGGTGTGGGAGTAGCAGCCACAGCCTTCTGCACCAAAGGCAATTGTGGTACTAACACTGCTTTCAAATTCTACAGCGCAAACAGTGACTACCATTAGCTAAACAAAACAGTTACTTGCACTTAGTACGAGCAACAGTAAATTTCTCTTCCCTTGAAACTCATTCCTAATGTCTCTACTCTCACATCCTATATTTTTGCTGGCATAACACTATTCAATGTTCTTTAACCACTCTGTAAATGTGGGTATTAGTTCCTTCAATAATTTAATCTCCAGTTACTAATATATCATTCTTACCTGACTATTTTTTTACCTATTATTCAGTACTGTTTGATATTCCAATTGAATAAAAGAATAAACTTCAGTACAGTTAGTCTTTTTAACCTCACCGTTTTTACCATCTACATCACTTGCTTGCAAGGATACAATTCTCTTCTAGTTGTCCTTTGAATCCTCAGTCTGCTGAGAATCCAGAATTGCAAGTGTGTCATCTCTAGCATCAAGTTTAATATAGGTCAAGTGATCTATACTAGTAGAGGGTACTTCCTTCCCTTAATGTGTTCTACTTGCACTTTGCTAAACATGATTTATCATCAGCCTAGTCATTAAAATATGTAAGAGTTTTCCAAGTTGTGCCAACTGCACAAGTAAATCCATCCTCAGCAAGTCCAAATTTATTACCAACAGTAGTAAGCAAACCCATCTTCTTACATGAGGAACACAAGTCTCCAAAGTTATAATGTACTGTACCTTAATATACACAAAGCATTTAATACATTGGACAAGATATGTAATACTTCAGCAAATCAATCGATACACATTTAAAGGATGCATTTTCAGTGACAAACAATTAAAAGTAACAAATTATAAATCAAAAATATATAAATCAATAACAGAATTCACAGACTTTTTAACAACTAGGAAATGTAAGTCAAATTGTATGAAGGAATCACAATATAGAAACTAATATAAAATAAAGTGCACTGAACTAACCTTTTATTCTGACCTACAGCACCAGTTTTGCATGTGACACTGCTAAACATCTATAACTACTTGAGCTCGCAACCACTTGTGGTCACGGCTCAAGTTAAACATCACTTTGGGATAAGGTATGGAGTGTCATACCTACAGTCTGTACCAAGTTATAACTAGCTAGGCCCTTTATAAGCAGACGCACTCTAGCACTTCAATCTGTCCCTTTCTTCCAACAAATAGTTAAAGAATCAGAGGTAAAAAATAAAATATATCACATAAAGGATACTCCTACCAAGCAGGTAAACAGAAAACCACAAAACATTGGATGGCTAAAGATAGTCTGCTCATCATGCAACCACTGTTATCTTTTTTGTTTTAAACTCCACGGACATAGCAAAGTACAACACTCAATTAACACATACTTCTAACTATTAAGAATGACAAAACATCTACATATAGATTTCATATTTCTCTCTTTCTACAAAAAAAAACACACTCAAATACATTAAAGATGTAACACTGACAATGAAGAACAACGCTTTTTCCCTTGAATTTTATGTTGCATCCTCACTAGATGTTCTTCGTTTTCCATTGCTGCAGTCCTGACTATTGGGTATAGTCCGCGTCCAGTCGGCCCGAATACCAGAGGCATTAGACTGACGCCAGTACGTCAGGGTACTATGACCGGCGTCATATCCTCAGTCTTTTTTGCCGCATGGTCCGATGCAGAAGCAGTTTTGCGAGTGCAGGTTGGCGTTCTGAAATATTTCGGAGTTTCAGACCGAAACAGAGTTAACATTTTGGTTTTTCTTGCCTCAGTATTTTACGGATGTCAGAAAAAGTGAATAACTGTATTTCTTGTGGGAAACAGATACCTCATAGGGATTACCATACCTTGTGTATACCTTGTTTAGGGCCTGAGCACGCCGTTGTTGGTTGCCGCTCTTGTGCTAGGTTTAACAAACGCACTATTAAGAGGAGGTTAGACTGTGCCAGGTTAGTGTTTGGGAAGCGTTGCAATTACAAAATGCCGCCGGATGCCGCGCCGGCCCAAGAAGCGCAAGGACAAAACAGCGAAGCCTAGGGTTGATGAACCGGCAGTCGGTTCTTTAGAAGGCTCAGTGGAGCCAGAGGTTTTGCCAGGAGTTTCCATGGAGTCCCAGGCAGAAACTTTACTATTACAGGATGTGCCTTCTCAGGAGGTAGGCCAGGCTGAGGGGGCTTCTCAGGTGACTGTTCTTCCCTCTCTTCCCAAGGTAGTTAGAGCCTCTCCTTCTGTTGCCAAAACTTCTTTG
The DNA here is from genome assembly GCF_019279795.1 of Protopterus annectens. NCBI lineage: Eukaryota > Metazoa > Chordata > Ceratodontiformes > Protopteridae > Protopterus > Protopterus annectens. The sequence goes on along the minus strand of NC_056726.1, from coordinate 25,640,840 downwards.
AGAGGTAGGCCTAGTTCAGCTTCAGTGGGGGCTTCTCCTAGCATTTCGGGTTCTGTACCTAAGAAACATATGCTTAAAATGGCAGAAGATTTGATTACTATGATTAGAGGTTCTATGCCCCCGCCTGATAAGAGGCCTAGGGTGGAACCGGAGTTTGATAGTTTTGAACAGTGTTCAGAGGCTTCAGAGTCTTCTGCGGAAGACTTGCATGAGTATCCTACTTATTCTGATTCTGATGTGGATGATTCCACTCCTACAGCTTCTCCTCCTGAGGATTTCTCATTTTCAGAGACTCTGCATTCCATGAGGGAGCACTTTAAATGGGAAGGCCAGGATTACTCTGATTCCAGAAAAAGGCTTAGGGAATTCTTGTTTTTACCCCAGCATAGGCCTTTAGCTATTCCTCCTGTGTTGAATGTGGTGGAAGATGTTTTTGCAGAGGCTTCCCTGAACCCTGACTCTTTGCCTCCTGCTCCTGTTAAGCCTGATAGGTATTATAGGGTGCCTGAAGCTCATAAGTACTTGTTTAAGAGTCCTACGGGACCCAGAAACTATTTCTCAAGGGCCTAAAGGTGTTAAGGCTTCTGTGGTTAAAATCCTGTTCCCACTGATAAAGAGGCTAGGGCTTTGGATAGGTGGGGAAAGAAAGTGTATACTTCTTCCACTCTAGCCATGAGAGCATTGAATTGTCAGTTTCACATGCTAAAATATCAGAATTATCTCCTTTCACAATTGAAATCTAAGGTGGATGCTTTGGCGGAAGGTATTGAGTGTAAAGAGTTGCTGGATTTGGTTCATGTGTCTGAACAAGTGGGTAAGCATTCTTTGCAATGTGGTTTTGATGCTGTACAGGCCTCCTCGAGGGTGGCTGCTACCAGTTCTGTTCTAGGCATGCCTGGTTGAAGGATCAGAATTTAGCTGAGCATGTTAAGACAAGGATTTTGGATGCTCCTTTACAGTCTGATGTGTTGTTTGGATCGCCTGTGGAAGCAGTTTTAAAGAAAATGGAGGACAAAGCTAAGTCTATGCAAACTGTTAAAGATTTTTGCAGGTGCAGCCTCCAAAGTTTAGTAGAAATTGGCCTGCTAAGGGGTGGACATATCCTGCTTATGATTCCCAGTCTAGGGGTAGGTCTAGACGTGGTAGGGGCAGGGCTCAAGGTTCTTTTAGGCCTAGAACAGGGAGTTCACCTGCTCAGACTTCTGGTGAGGGCAGGGGTCAGTCCTTTAAACAGACCCAATGACCTGTCTTTTCAGCTGCCAGTGGATTCCGTCTGGCAGCTCCTCTGGGAGGAAGACTGTCTCTCTTCAAAGAAAATTGGGATTTAATTACTCAAGACAAATGGGTGTTGGATATCATTCACCACGGTTACAGATTTTATTTCCATACAATGCCCCCTTTCAAAGGCATGCCAGACGTTCCTCCTCCACAAAGAGAAGAGGCTCACAAGCAAGTTTCTCAGTTACTCCAGATAGGGGCTATTCAGCCAGTCCCTGTATCAGAAAGGGGCCTAGGATTTTACTCTCGCCTGTTCCTAGTACCAAAGAAGGGGAACACGTGGAGACCAATTTTGGATTTATCTCTCCTCAACACGTTTTTGGACATTCCCAAGTTCAAGGTGTTGACGTTACAACAGCTTTTACCTCTGCTGGGCAAAGATCACTGGATGGTAACTTTAGATCTCAAGGAAGCTTACCTTCATGTGCCTATAAGGCTAAGTTGCAGGAAGTATCTGCGGTTTCGAGCTGGAAATTCTCATTATCAGTTCTCTGCATTGCCCTTTGGCTTATCTACTGCCCAGAGTATTCACAAAGGTTCTGGCTCCAGTGATAGCTTACTTCAGGCTTCAAGGAATTCAAATCTATCCTTACTTGGACGACTGCCTGATTCTGGCTCAAGAAAAGGAAGACCTTCTACAGCATCTGGAATATGTTATAGCAGTGCTAAGATGCCTAGGGTATTCTGTGAACGAAATAAAGTCCAGTCTAGTACCCTCTCAAGACATGTGCTTTCTGGGTGTGAGACTGAATACAGCAGCCCAGATGGCCTTTTTGACCCCGGACAAACAAAAGAGTCTGTCACTTTACTTCCATCAACTATCTCATCAGTCCGTGCTGACTGCAAGGACAGTCCTTCAAGCATTAGGGTTCATGGCATCTTGTATTCTGGTGCTTCCCAATGCCAAACTGCATATGAGGAAGCTACAATGGTATCTAAAAAATGTATGGACACAACACTGCCAGGATTTGGACACTGTCATTCAAATAATACCTTGCCTTCAAAACGAATTCTTGTGGTGGGCTCAGGAATGTCACCTAAACAAGGGACTCTCTGTGACCCAGCCAGAGGCAAGTCAGATCTTAACGACAGATGCCTCGGACATTGCTTGGGGAGCTCATCTAAATGGAAAGTGGATACAAGACAAGTGGCCTGCCAGACTACAGCATCTACATATCAACATGAAGGAGATGTTAGCAGTCCAGTTTGCATTACTGGCTTTCAAGGAGTTACTTCTTCCAGGGCAGGTGTTGATTCTAACAGACAACACAACTGTCATGTGGTACATCAACAAGCAGGGAACACATTCTTATCCTCTATGCAGGCAAGCAATGATTTTATGGGAGACTGCGCTAAGCTTGCAACTGACTCTTCAGGCAAGGTTTCTGCCAGGAGCACAGAACTCCTTAGCAGATGTGTTAAGCAGACAAATCATGGATCCCCACAGTGGAAACTGGATCTTCATGTATTTCGAAATTGACAGTGTCATGGGGAACTCCAGACATAGATCTGTTCGCTTCTCCACTAAACCACCAGCTGCCAAAGTATTGCACAAAGGGGTTTCATCACACAGCTTGGAAAGTGGATGCTCTGTCTTTCAGTTGGAAAAACCTTCATGTATATGCCTTTCCACCTCTGCCTCTTCTTCCAAAGGTACTATTAAAGGTCAGACAAGACAGGCCAAGGATGATTTTGATAGCTCCAGATTGGCCTCGGCAACACTGGTACCCACTACAGTCTAGTAAAGAAGCCTCCATGGCCTTTACCTCTGATTCCTCATCTGTTATCTCAGAGGGACGGTCATCTGCTCAATGTCAAGCTTCACTCTCTTCATCTAACAGCCTGGCATATTCTGTGTTGAAACACAATAGGTCTCAACTTCCTCAACAAGTTTTAAATGTGATTATGGAAGCTCAAGACCTAGTACAAGGAGAGTGAGAAAAATGGAAGAGATTTTTCTTTTGGAGTACAGCAAAGAATTTGGAGATTTCTGAGCCTAATTTGAGTGTGGCTCTTCAATATCTTACTGAGTTATTGGACAAAGGTTTGTCCTTCTCTTCCATTAAGATTCATGCTGCAGCAATTTCAGCTCACTATGATTGTGACCCACCTTTGTTTTCGCATCCTTTGTTCAAGCAGTTTCTTAGAGGGGCAAAGAATATAAGACCCCACGTAGAGCTCCTACTCCTGCTTGGGATCTCAATTTTGTGTTGGAAAAACTTACTCTACAACCTTTTGAGCCTGCAGCTACTGCTGAATTGAAATATTTGTCATGGAAGACTGCTTTTCTGTTGGCTATTACTTCTGCAAGAAGGGTGTCTGAATTGCAGGCCCTTATGGCAGTAGAGCCCTTTTGATTTTCCATAAGGATAGGGTATCATTATTACTAATCCTTCCTTTATGCCTAAGGTGGTTTCTAGTGTGGCTTTAAACCAAACTATTCATTTGCCTTTATGCAGACCCTCAAAATAAAGGGGAAAAGATTTTGCACACTTTAGATGTACACAGGCAATTGCGTTATTATTTAAGCAGGACTAAGGATTTTAGGCAGTCTCAGCAGTTGTTTGTTTCTTTTGCTTTGAGTTCACAGGGCAAGCCTGTGTCTAAACAAACTATTTCTAGGTGGATTGGCTTTTGCATTGCATTTTGTTATTCCCATCATGGCAAAGAGATTCCAGCTGGGATTAGGCCTCATTCCACTAGGGCTACTGCCACTTCAACAGCATTTCTAAGGGGTGGCAACTAAGGATATTTTGGAAGCAGCTACTTGGAGTTCAGTGCATACATTCTCTAAGCATTATCACCTTCCTATCTACTCTAAGTCTAGGGCTGGTTTTGCCACTGCGGTTTTGCAAGGCATGTTGTCAGCTCCAACTGCTTTATGATTTGCCAGCCTCCCTTACCTCTGCTTTGGGATTCTACCCAATAGTCAGGACTGCAGCAATGGAAAACGAAGAACATAGTACAGTTTTGTACCTACCATAAATGTAGATGTTCGAGGATTCCATTGCTGCAGTCCTCCTCCTTCCCCTCTGTGTTTAGGGGTGGTTGTGTAGGTGAGTGTACATGCTTATATTTTTGTATATATTGTTGTATATATTGTACATGTTTGTGGTGCAGGTATTTTGGGACTTGTCTTTTTAGGGTCTTCTGACATCTGGGGCAAGAAAAGACTGAGGATATGACGTCGGTCATGCGCATTAGTACCCTCCTGACCGACGCCAGCCTTATACTCTGGTATTCGGGCCGACTGGACTATACCCAATAGTCAGGACTGCAGCAATGGAATCCTCGAACATCTACATTTATGGTAGGTACAAAACTGTACTTTTTGTTTGCACTCAGTCTCATCCTGTTATGGTTTCCATATTTATTTCCTTCCACCAAAGTAAGTAATCTCATCTTATCATCTCAGTACACATCTTTACCACCTCAGATTTAACTAATGCATCATATTCCCATTCAGTCTTCAGTGTAGTATATCTTCAAGACTGTACAAAAGAAATGTCTAAGAATTTCTAGATGCTATGAGTTCCTTCCAGAACTGTGCCAAAGAACAGGGTCTCTCAAGAACCATACTCGGATTAGCATTCCCCTCTAGAACTGTACTGCAGCAAAAGACGTTACTTCACAGTGATAGCTGAGCACTGATCTTTAGTATCCCCATGTGTACAACTACTTTGTGTCATGAATTTCAACAGACTTTCAGCAGAGTAAAAATTCAAGAAACCAGTGCAGTGAGAGTGCATCTTCCACTGTATTATCTGCTTCTCTATATGATGCACAAGAGCTAAAAGTCTTTCTCTAGCACATGATTATCTACATCTTTCAGATCAAGCACATACTAAGACTTCCCAATTTTAAAGAACTTATTTCGCTAGTCTCATTGCAAACCCATTTCATTAACCCGTACTACCACACCTCAATGCAATGCTTCTTTTTATACAATGGCTGCACAGATTCACAGGTTCTGTACTCTGTTGCCCTACTAACGGGTTTACAGATCTCCTTTTATAGTATTAGTTTTCCTGAAACATTGGCTACTCCTTCATATTCACTATAATAGTTCCATATGGCTGCACTTATACCTACATTGCATAGCAAAGGCCATTCCAATACTCATAACTACACTGTATTTTAATGGTCACTACAGTATGCATGACTACACTATTCTACACTGTAGTGATTAATATAACACAGAGACACATCTTTTTAAACAGCCAGACAAGTAATAATTACACCATGGCAGGATGGAAAAAAATCATAGCAAATCATTGTTCCAATTACTCAGCACAAATTTAATCACAAAGTAAATTACACTCCTACATTCATGTAATTTTAGCCCTTAAAAAAAGTTGCAATAAAGTTATTTTAAACTTAAAAGACTTTAGTCTATATCTCAAGAAATTCACATTTCTGGTGTAACTGATCAAGCAAGCAAACAGGGCAGAGGTTGATCTCTCCTTGTGTTTATATTTCCTGGGAGAAAAGTTACCTTGATACTCATCTTTCAACCTGAATCAAAGTAGAATGGGGGGGGGGGGGCAAAGACATGGGGGAAGAAAGGTGAGGCTGACTCACATGTCATTATCACCTGAGGCTTGGCTTACATATAACTTCTTCCATTTCTTCTACTCACTCAGAATTTAATGCGATTTTCTTTCAGGTATATAGTTAAAAACCTCCCAGGAGTAAGAGCGTGCATCTGCCGACAACCTTGTTAGGCAAGACATCAGACTTGCTCCTTAAAATTATTATGTTTAAAAAAAATTCCAACATATGACATTTTGATTTCCAGAAACAAAAATAAACCAACAACAAAAGGGACAATTCCTTACACCTCAGAAGGTAATCAGACTCATAGCTCTCAACCAATCAGGGACAAACCCGGACGATCAGGGACACCTTTAATACGTCACTCAGAACCAATAACTTCAGACATCGGGAGAATAAGAGAAATGTAAAATACAGATTTTGAAATAAAAGAAGTCTTTAACTTAAATATTGTCATTTTTATTGTGTAATTTGCCACCTTTTCTACAAATCACCAGTTTTAGGAGGGATTAAGAGGGACAGAGCTAAAATGTGAGTCAAAATCAAGACATGATTCAAAATCAGACCAGTCATCATACCTCTCAAATATCAAGTACTGACACACAGCACTTTCCTATACCTTGTACTACCTAAAGTAGGCGTTATTCCTGCTTGCCCCTTAACATTTTAATGCATGAATACAACCTGATGTGTGCACTGTAATCCACACACATAAACATACTTAGCTATAGTTAGCTCTACTGTTCTGAAACTGCCATGAATCTGGCGACCTGTCACACACAATCAATCCAAGTACTTAAAAGGGGAAAAAAAACATCAATTTGATTCCACTTAATATAGCACATTATTACTCAACATATGCAAACCAACTAGTAATGACAGCAATCTGGAAAGGATATGTGCAACCTTCACAAAGTAGATTGCTTTTTATATCATTTAAAAAAAAAAGTATTTTTCAGTGACATTTCTGTCACCAGGGAGACTAACAACCTATGATCGACAATTCAAAAAGTGGCTCTGAGGAAAGCAACTATAAAACGCGCAACCTTCTAAGCATACAGGACTTTGAACTAGTAGAATCTATACACAAAAGCTACATCACTGAGGAAATTTACTTTGGCAGTTAATTAATCTGCGTTTTACAGAAATACATTCTATCCTTCTGGTGTTAGCTTTGACCAAGGTAAAAACTTGAGCCTAGTTAGCCTTCTTAAGTTAAGACTTTAAGCTAGTGTCCACGTTTCAGTGTTCAAACTACCGCCGGCACAAGGAAAAGGGAAGTGGCTTGTCTAGACCTATTCACAATGTTAAAGCAGCCAACATCGCTTACCTCTCTGTGGCCAGAAGCTCTGAAGGAAGGTGTCTTAAGTGCCACAGCTGGAAAACTCAAGTTTGCTCCTACCTTTGTGGAATCCCTCACTGCTCCTGAAACGGCTTGCTTGCTCCGATTCTAATGGCAATACCCTCTTCCTGGACACAACACAGTATCTCTGCTGGCGACCATCTGGAATTCAAATTCCGCACTCGAATGCTGAAGATGAAGACGTAAACCATCGATCGCACGTATGGAGAAGACGAAAACAGGTCGCAAGCACCTCTGTTTGTACGACTGGACGCAAAGGGCATTCTTAAAGAAGAACGCCCTTCAAATTTTTTTTTTTTAATTAGAAGTAAATTAATCTCCTGGGCAGTCAATTTCAGGGGGGGGGGTACAAGTGCACCCACTTGCACCTGCCTGCGGGCGCCCTTGTCTCTGTGTGTGTGAGTGTGTGTCTGTCTGTGTGTGTGTGTGTGTATAAGCATTTGTGCTGGAGGTAGGGTATCAGGGACTAGGCAGTTCTAAGAACTCACCAATGGTACCTAAAATAAATTATCTCTTATAAAACTGCAAAAATATAATGATTGCTACCTGACCTTACATGTTTTGAACCTGAAGTAGTACATTTTTTATCCATACTTATTCAAACCTCATTGCTTTCTTACATCTGTGCATGTACTTAGCATTTATTATTCCCTGCCTATCAATCCTTTCCATCTCATAATTCATACATTAGTCAGTTTACATTTATTTACCTTATTATACTTTGATAAATTTGCATCCTTGGATCATTTGTCATGATGACTGAGGTCTGACACAGTCAGGCCACAGTGACAATTCCACAACATCATTTAAGATTAAACAGCAAATTACAAGTCAGTGTATTAATTATGCAGCTAGATATTATATAAAACAAGAGATGTGCTTGACTGAAGTAGAGATTCTTGTCTCCTTCTAGCTTTATAATGATTATTATTGTGAACGAACTTTTGATCAATAGAAATTTACATAAGATAATACAAGTGTTTATAAAATAACATTTCTGGTAGCAGAGTAGCAAATACAAACGCGCACACACACACACACACACACACACACACACACACACACACACACACACACACACACACACACACACACACACACAACACGCACACACACACACACACACACACACACACACAGACACACACACACATACACACATGCCACTGTTCACACTACTCAGAAAATAAAATTTGCTCTGTTTTATATAATTATCTATTAATTGTAGCAAAACATCATGCTTATTGACTAAGAGAATAGTTAAGCAGCAGACAGTTTCAAGTGACGCATTATAAATTCCACTGCTTAGTGTCTAAAGTTATAAAAAGTTTGTTCTATTGTAAATTATTAATTATTATAACCCTTTTTGGCAGGGTTTTTGGTGTCAAGCAGACATTTTTCTTTTTAATTACTGCCTTCTTGACCAATCGAATCTCCAAAGAGCATTCTTTTTTAGCAAACTTAATTAACTTATCCTTATGAAAAAGTACTGACTACCATAGCAAGGTCTGAGCCTGTCTGGAGCTACCGCTGCAGGAAAACAAATCCCTAGCGCAGAATAATGCTTGAAGAAGAGTGAGGAAAGTGTGTGGATTGTGACTACAGCAGCAAGGCAGGGAAGTGAAGCACTCCAGCAGGCAATAGTAAAGCTGCATGGATCAGTATGAAACAGAAACAAAAGAATTAAACAAATGAACAATAAAATGCCACCCTCACAAGATGGCACCCTAGAAAGCTGTCTAGTAAACTTTATTGATAATGTGGTGCAGTGTTGCAGGGCTCATAATAATTTTTTTATCTTTCTTGACTACAGTTATTAGTTGCCTTCTTATATTTTACCATATTGGGATAAATGTGTATTTACATGGGAGTATGTCAGTCCATCAACGGCGATTTTAGCAAATGCTAAGAAACCGAAGCCAGTTCACCAAAACCACCTTCGGCGAAAGTAGAGATTGCCTTTTTCTCCATTGTAGTGTGACCTCAGAGTTGGTATATGTAATTCAGGGGGCAGACAGGGGTGTCTCTCAATAAGGAGAATGCAGGAGGATTTGCCCCCTTGCAAAAAAATGTTTCAATGTTTGCTGAAGGCTGTTTTAGCATACTGGTTTCAGTTTATTTGCATTCACTGAAAACACCTTTAATAACTCAACATGAATCCTATTTATATCTGCCCAGAAGTGACCATTCAGAAGGGGAACATAATTACAAAATAAACATATCTAGAATAATCTGGATCATAGTATTTCTTACTTTTCACTTTAGCTGGAAGCATCTCTTGTCCTTTTTTTACTCAGGTAAGGGAGGTATCTTAGGAAGATTAAATAACAAGTACAACTAGAAAGTGAGGGAGCAAGCCCAGATTTCTGTCTTCTTTGAGTGACTGAAACATGGCACCAGGTGTGGTAAAGTGTTTGATATCAGCAACTTCCCACCAGGTGTGGTAAAGCATTTGATAATAGCAACTTCCCATCAATATAAAATCTAGTTAAAAATGACATTTCATTAGAATTAGCAAGAACTACATTCCATTTGAAGATGGGACATTCATTGCGGACAAGGTGAATGAGAAGATTATGAACAGGGCTTTGAACGGAATATTAGGGGGTCATGATAGTGACTGCAACAGAATAATAGGAACAAAACTTTAGAAACTGTACTGAATGATCAGCTTTGTGGTCACATCATTAGAACTGAGGCCATATGTTCTGGAGACTCCAATCAAGAGAGGTACTGAGTTATCAACTAATCAACATTTAGTAGTAAGTTAGATCAGATGATTGGGACAGAGGCTGAACAAGCCCAATCAGACAGAACACACACTGAAGAAGCCCTGGGAATGTCTACCCAGTATTTATATGCTGGTGTAATTCTCACATTTAGAAGAGCTGGTCTTGTATAACCACTATGTTTGGGGACATGGAGCTTGAATGAACTCTGCTCAAGACCCAAAGGCATCAAAAGGAGCTGTGGACATAGGTATGCAGTACTCACCACTTAATAGATCTAGCACTTGCAGGTGGGCATTAGCAGTGAGGGAACCTGTCAGATTAATGAAAGAGGCTTTCCATATTGTGCTAGCAGGGGTATCCTGGTTTGAATGGTGGGTAATGATAGGACAGTAAGGCAACAGTTATGGTAGTTGCCATGGTAAAGGCATAGCAATGGTAAGAGTTTGTCAAGACCATGCAGAATGACTTTTTGATGGCCTCAGGTTGCTTCAGGCAATCAGTATGGTGCTTCACAAGAGGGGCTGCAGAATTGTATCTAGTCTGTTCTCGGCAATGGTGGAGACATGCTAACCTTGTCTAGAGGAATTATTTTGAGGTAGAGGAGACAGTTTTAGCAACTCTTGAGCATGCCCTCCTCTGAGGAAGCAGTACTAGAAGCAAACATTTATTGGGGTATCATGATTATCATGCCCTTCCAACCATGTTTGGAAGGCTGTGACAGGAGCTCTAAACTGGTAAAGTGGGGTAATGTTCCCACATTTACAGTAAGAGGAAGAGGAGAATGTGCCCTCATTACAGAGTAATCACACTTCTTATTTTCCCAGCAGACATTGCTCTCAACTGTCCAGATTTTTGCATCATATTTTTGGTCTGTTTCTCATAAAATTTGTGGTTTTCTGGCAAATCACTGAGGAATGAAGTCACCAAATAATGGTACACATTTAAATTTCAGATTTTATATCCTTCAGAAAATGCATGCTAACACAACACCTGTTTCTAGCAACTTTCTAGCTTTATAAAAGCGATATTTAAACTCTGTATGGCATTTGTCCTCCAATTATTTTAGGCCAGATTTCTTGCTGTACGATATTGAGAGGTATGCCAGTTGAAGTTGCTTGCTAGGGTGCTGGAAATGAGACTATATTTTGTAGCTGTCCAATATCCAGTACTGAGTATCCAGCAATAGTAGCATGTGTTGGTAACTCAGAGCTTCCAATTATGCTTGTACTGGAACAATATCTGAACATTTGTACACCTGTATACATACTCCTCTTTTGTTGATGTACTGGAAAATATTAGGGTTTAACCAAACAACCTAATAATGGGCGACTTCAACTATCCCACCATTAACTGGGAAAACTACTCATGTACCAACTCCTTAGCTCAACGGTTTCTGGAATTCATAAAATCCAATGCCCTGGATCAACTTATCCACACCCCCACCAGGGGCAACTATATTCTAGACCTAGTCATTACCAACATGAGTGACTGGTGTTCCACACTTGAAGTCAACTCCTCATTGATCCAATCCGACCATAAAGTCCAGGAAAATGGTGCAGATAGTGCTTTGACAAAAACTAAATAACCAAAAAGAAGCACCAATGTTGCGAGTCCTCAGTATAAATTTAATCAAATATTGTTAAGCGCTTTCATCAACAAGTATGACTTCTAAGAAGTCATACTTGTTGATGAAAGCGCTTAACAATATTTGATTAAATTTATACTGAGGACTCGCAACATTGGTGCTTCCAATCCGACCATAAGCTAATCACCCTTGATATCCACCTCTCGCCCCCACCCCCCGTTAAGGAAACCACGGTAAAAAATTTCTCCAAAGCCAACTTCATGCTTCTTAAGACAGAAGTGGTGAACTTCATGACACCCATGCAGATGGGCAATACAGTTACGACTGCCGAATTATACACAAATGCACTCTATAAGCACTTACACGAGTGCATGGATCATGCTATCCCAAACAGAACCAAGATGCTATCCTCCAAAAAAAGGAAGCCAATCTGGTGGTCCCCTGCCATAAACAAACTGTACAACAGAAGGAAGAAACTGTTGCAAAACAGAGTAAAATCCCATGAGTGGAGGAGCTCCCTGGTCAGACTCAGTAAGAAGCTGAGATCCCTTATAAGATCCTCCAAAGCTAGCTATGAAAACAAAATCACCACTAATTCTAAGGACAACCACAAAGCATTCTATAGCTATGTCAAGAATCTCAATGGCAACACAAAGATCTGCTCTGAGTTACAGCACAACGGCACAAAAATTACAGAACCAACTGATATTGCCAACATCCTGGCAGATAGGTTCAGTGCTAACTTTACCCCCCCTCACCCCCTAAAGGGCCCATATCTATACAGGAAGAATGCAGAGTCCCTGTGATCACAACTACGCAGGTAAAAGCTGCACACTCTAAAGCCAAAAACACAGCATCCATGGGACTGGACAACATCCCAGGCTGAGTTTTACATGAACTTCAGTACGAACTGGCTCCCCACTTAAGCACCATGTTCAATAATAGCCTTGCATCAGGCTTTGTGCCCACTGAATGGCACACAGCAACAGTTATCCAACTCCACAAAGGGGAAGCCACCACTGATCCCGGGAACTATCGACCTATTAGCCTGATGAGCCTTGTCTGCAAGGCCATGGAACGTATCATCATGGAACTCATTAACAAAGACATTGGTAACCTCCAAACTCTGGATCCCACCCAGTTCAGGTTTGTGAAAGGCAGATCATGCCTCCTGAACCTGATCGACTTCTTTGAGGCAGTCACCAAAGCCGTAGATGAGGGTACGTTGGTTCACACAACCTATCTTGACCTCACCAAGGCTTTCAGCACCATCCCCCATTCTGGAATTATAGCTAAACTCACTAAACTAGGTATAAATCCCTACATCACAAGATGGGTTGCCAACTGGCTCACTGACAGAACCCACACTGTAAATGTTGCAGACTCCAAATCTGACCTCAAAGCAGTGACAAGTGGAGTACCACAGGGTTCCGTCTTGGGACCTCTCCTGTTTGGTATCTACTTCTCTGAACTACAGGCTAACACATAAGGCCTCTGGCTAATGAAGTTCACAGATAACTGCAAACTAGGAGCCATAGTCAAGTCCCCAAATGATGTGGACATCCTACAGAAGGACCTCGCTGAGACAGATGCCTGGTGTCAGAGCCATGGCCTCAAGCTCAATGCCAAAAAGTGCAGTATCATCCCCTTTAGTAAAAACTCTGTACCCATGAACTACCACATAGGCAGCAATCTATTTAACACCCGAATGTGTGATAAGAGACCTTGGGACCCAGGTGGACAGTAGTCTCTCCTTTGATAGTAGCATCGCCACAGTAGTCAGGAAGTCCTTCTACGTGGCACACCTCATCATAAAAGGGTTCTCATCCAGGAAAAAAGAGGTCATTGCTCCTCTCTACTCGACACTCATTAGACCCATTATAGAGTACAACACCCCTTTTGGTATGTACCTCACAAGACATCTGCAGCAGCTGGAAAGGCCACAGAAGTACCTCACAAAGAGGATTACTGGGCTCAAACAAATGCCCTGCACTGACCATCTAAAAAAACTCCAGCTTTACTCCATAGCATATCGCCTACTCCGAGGTGATCTCTGCCTAACATATAAAGCTATGTCAAACCCAGAGCAGTTGGACATGCTACACCTAAAGAAATCTCAATCCTTCCGAGCTACATGCTCTAGGGACCTAAACCTTGTCACCACAATAAACAGGACATGCTGGAGGAATGATTCCTGTCCCAGAGACTTCCCATACTCTGCAACAGGCTACCCATCTATGTCAAGCAAAGTTCTTCATTAGCACTCTTCAAGAAAAATCTTGATGAGTGGATGGGAAATAGGAAATACACCCCGGGATCACTTCTGTGTCTCTGCTTGACAGTGGCACAGGAAAATAACTTTCTTGGGTGGCGTAAGCCAGGGAACCTTGTTGGCTAGGCTTATGTAGGCCCTTGGGCCGATAGCCTAGTACCTACCTATGAACCTATGAACCTATGAACATATTTTTACGTCATCATCATCATCATCATCATCAGTCCCCTTTTTCTTATTTTCTACATGGGGTCAAAGTATAATGTTAACTGTCGCCATCTCTCTTGATTCAATGCCACACTCCTGCCTTCTTCGACACTCATGCCTGACTGTTGCAGATCTTCTCTCACACAGTCCATCCACCTCTTTGCTGGATGCCCTCATTTTCTCTTATCTCCTTCCTGTCTGTCCCAAATCTTCTTCACCAGATTGTCTTCTGTTTTAATTGCATGTGTCCAACCCACTGTAATCTATTTTCTTTGATCTTTTTTGCAGTTGGAGCTACTTTAACTTCGTCTCTTATGTCCTTATTTCTTCGTCTGTCCCACAGTGTTCATCCTACCCCCCTTCTCAGGTGCTTCATTTCCATCACTTCTAGCTTTCTCATCTGCTCTGCCTTTACTGCCCAGGTTTCAGTACCATGCAGTAGTGCTAGTTGCACCTCTGTTTTGTGCACCTTTCTTTTCAGCTTCTTTGGCATTCTTCTGTCATATACTACACCTGACACTCTATGCCATTTGGCTGTAGCTCCTCTGATTCTAACTTTGACCTCTTTATTCAGACTTTCCTTCTCATCAACCACCCCTCCCAGATATGTGAAACTATTAACCTGTTCCACTATTTTCCCTTCTACCCCTACCACTGTGTTATTTGTACTTAGTTTCATCCCATGTGTCTTCAATTTGACATTCCATTCTCCTTTCCTTTGTGAAGTTCTTGCTCATATCTTCCTGTAATCTACATCATCTGCATACAACAACTTTGTTGATCTGTTCCCTCCAACCTGTTTGCTAATGTAGTCCAGCACCAGTATGAACAGCACTGGGCTCAGAGCTGAACCCTGGTGCACACCCACTCCCACTGGGAACCTCTCTGTGAGACTGAACACTGTTTGTACTTGAATCATTGGGTCATTGTCCATACCCTGCACTACCAGTGTTTCTGCAACTTTGAACCACTGCAGTACTGCTCAAATCAGCTTTCTTGGAACCTTCCCATATGCATTCTCCAAGTCCAGTTGGATACTTTCCTCATCTTTAGCTTCTTCTCAACTGTCTGCCTCACTGCAAACATCGGGTCATTTATGATACATTCTGATCTGAATCCAAACTGCTCATCTCCCGTATTATTTTCTACTACTCTGCATATCCATTTATCAATCATCCTCTCCAGAACTTTCATGCGGTGTGACAGGAATTTGATGCCTCTGTACTGCCCACAGTTGTGGATGACCCCTTTGTTCTTGTACACTGGCATGAGTATGCTTATTCTCCAGTCATCTGGGATACGCCTTTCTCTCCACACTGCTATGAGTACTCTGAGGAGCCATTTCTCCCCGATCTCACCCACCATCTTTATCATATCTGTTACAAACTCATCTGACCCTGCTACTTTCCCTGATTTAATTTTCCTAAGTGCTATTCTTACTTCTTCTAGTGCAGGCTCCTCTTCTTCTCTCATC
This sequence comes from Protopterus annectens, assembly GCF_019279795.1. Lineage (NCBI taxonomy): Eukaryota > Metazoa > Chordata > Ceratodontiformes > Protopteridae > Protopterus > Protopterus annectens. The sequence goes on along the minus strand of NC_056726.1, from coordinate 25,625,375 downwards.
ATAGGCTGTGTCTGGGAAATTACAGTTTCTGAGTGGTTTTCCTCATTTAGAAGCTGCTGGAAGTACACCTTCCATCTGTCACTGATGTCCTGTGGTCTGGTGAACAGATTGTTCCTGGCATCCCTTATGGAGGCTGTCTGACTATCTTCTTTATCTTTCTTTTTTTTGTCTTGCACCCTGATATAGTTTCTTTGTACTACCTACTAAGTCACTTTCCAGAAGCTGGTAGAGTGTCTCTGATGCCCTATTCTTTGCTATTGCAACTCCCTTCTTAGCTTCTTTGTTAGCCAACAAGTATTCCTTTCTACCCAGGCCCATCTTTTCTATCTCCCACTTTTTCCTGCACTCCTTCTTTCTTTTGATGACTTCCTGGACTTCTTCATTCCACTACCAGCTTTCCTTATGTACTCTCTTTCCATACCTGCCTCAGCCACATATTGGTTCTGTAATCATTACACATGCTGTTTTGAGGTGCTGCCATTCTTCTTCATCTCCACCTGTTTCCTCCTCATCTTAGGGCAGTAGAGCCCCGAGTAATTCCTTGAACTGTTGTAGTTTTCTCCTCATCTTGGGACACTAGAGCCCTGAGTAATTCCTTGAACTGTTGTACTTTCTCTCCAGTCAACTTCCAAGTCTTCAGCTTGGTCTCTGATTACCTTAAAGCCCTCTTTAACCATTGCTTACAGATAAATGTGCCAACCAGTGGTTTATGCTGTGGGCCAACTGTTTTACTGGGGATGACTTTTAAATCACTGATTCTACCCCAGTGCCTTTTCCTTACTAGGAGGAAGTCTACCTGAGTTGCATGTTGGCCACTATTGTATGTAATCTTGTGACTGTCTCTCTTTCTGAAACATGTGTTGGCTACTATCAAGTCATTTGCCAGACAGGAGTCTAGAATGGTCTATCCTTCTTTATTCATGTTGCCCCACCCATGTGGACCCAGACAGTCCTCATATCCTGTTCTGGCTATCCCAATATGTGCATTCAAGTCACCCATTATCAACACCAATTCATGTTGTCCTGCTTTATCTAGTAGGTCCTGCAACTGCTGCATGATTGTATTCTTCTCATCACTATCACAACCCTGCAGTGGGGCATAGGTTGAGATTATGAATACTGCCCTATCATTACAGTGGAATCTGATTGCCATCAGTCTGTCACTAATTCTGATGATATCTCATATTGCCTTCTGAAGCCTCTCTCTCACCACAATTCCCACACCATTTCTAGCCTGTCTTCCTCCTCAGTAGTAGACTCTGGATCCCAAGCCAAGTGTCTTTGCTCCACTGACTTCCATCTTGTCTCTTGGATACATAAGATGTCTAGCCTCCTCCGTAGATGTCATCCACTTCCAATCTCTGCCCTGTCAGTGAACCTACATTGAGTGTAGCAATTTTTAGTTCATGTTTAGCAGGTTGATTGTTTTTTATGTCCAGTTGTCACTCAACAGAGCTATCCCAGGTAACCCAGGCTGGACAACTGGACATCGGCCATCCAGTAGCTTATTGACACAGACTATTGTAAGATCCATTTAAAATGTACAATAATTATACCTATGTGAAATACTGTAACTGCTCTTATATGTAGATCATTTGGTTATCTTAAATTACTCTTGTAGAATACTGTAATTTGTTGATGCTGCAGTCTGGTTATCTTAAATTACTCTTGTAGAATACTGTAATTTGTTGATGCTGCAGTCTGGTTATCTTAAATTACTCTTGTAGAATACTGTAATTTGTTGATGCTGCAGAAGCTTTTCTCCCTGGGCCACTTTGGGAACGGGCTTTTGCTCAATTGGACCTTCCCAGTAAGTAAACAGGCCAACCAAATAAATAAATAAATATTCTTTGTAATTTCTTTTTGTCTTTTTGCCATTTTAGGGCATGTTTTGGATTTGTAGTTTACTCTAGATATATTCTCCTTAAAACATAGCACATGGTACAAAACAAGTGTCCTTTTCCTGATGTTTTTTTATTTTTTTCTGAGCGACACTGAAAATGAAAGTTAACATCCCCAATGTGCCACTATAGACAACATGGACACAGATTGATATTGCAAAACATAACCTTGCACGTTTTTGCAGAAATGCCAAAGTGCTAATTGTTTAACACTTTTTGTTTAGCCATATGATTCTCCTGTCTGAGTAAAAAAGCATTTTCTGTGAAATGGAATATTATATACTTGATATTTCAGAAAAAAAACTAAGACCGAAATTATGCAGAATGATATATTCTTTTTAAATATTTTATTGAAATTTTATATATAACAAACACTTTAACATAATTAAACAAATAGCTGGTTAGTATTTATGTTAGTTTTTGCTGCGTACATTACTAATTTCCTTAAACAGCCATTAACTGATTGTTGAATGCAGACTAATGAGTTCAATTTACTCAATAATCAAACTCTTTGGTTACTTTTTTCATCTTAATAGTAGACATTTCTTTATGACAGACTGCGGTGCAGTGACGGTATTTATAAATAATCTAGCAGTGATAGATGCTTTAACTAGTTTTCTAACACTATTGTTATGTCAAAATTGTATGGGTTTAGCCAGGTTTCAGACTAATCCAATCTGTAGTTGAGGCTGCCAAGATTACTGCAGGCTATTTTAATGGCAGTGTCATCGGCAGAAACAGAGTGTGCTACAAACATTAGCTGAACAGACATTAGGCAGACATTAGGAGACATATTAAGACTGGAATTGTAAGAAGTGGCCGGTGGACTATTGTCACTTTCATTGTCAACAGATGACTCTATTGTGGGTCATGTGACACCATATGCACAAATGTGAATGATATATATATATATTTTTATGGGAAAAGCAGTATGATTACTTTGTTCGACAAATAACAAACATTACATTTCTGAGCATAATGAAGCTACCAGCCATATAATGTGGAAGATGAGAGGTTGTGACTAGGATGTGTTTTACAATAAGTGATATGTCAGTATTTAGATTTTGTTAGAGGTGTACAAAGCTGATTGGTTGCTAATGGAGAAAATCATCCACAGGATTTCATGACCATTGGTACAGACAATATTCTTATGACATGTTGTTTGTGGGTTGCTTATTGTCTGTGTCATACATGTAGTAGACCTTCCTTCATTATCACCTGTACTATAATAGTATAACACAATTATCTTAACAATAGCGGCTTAAATGTGCTTCATGGGGATAACAGCAGTAATGTGGTGATTACAGCTATATGGGTACCACAGCAAGATTATCACACTATGAAAATATTTGCCCTTAATGGCATCGGTGTTGTCTGTTTTACTTATTTTTATTTATTCTGTTAGGTTTGTTGATGGGGAGGTGGTTGACTAATCCAGTGTGCACCCATTTCAGCCACAGATAGGCAGTTACAGCGGAATTATATAAAGGGAGAACAAAAACAAATATTGTAGTGCTGGCTATTGGGAGTACAATTGCATGAGGTTAAAGATCCAGTACAAAGGATTACACCACCTGTACCTGGCTCACAGGAAGTCACATCCATGTTCAGCAAACATTTCAGTTTATGTTTAGTAGAATTTTTAGCATTTAATTTGTTTTTCATTTAAAAATCATATAGACTACATTTGAAAATGCTTTACTGTGCCATGCCATGCAATTTTTTTGCTCTTTGAGTTAGCTGTCTATGTATAACATCATGAGGATGGTTATCGGAGTGTAAGAAGAAAACTTGGCAGGTCAGCTGCATGGAGCTGATTTGCATTTACTCTGTGCTAGAAGGAGAAACCAGGTGTAAAGTTAAACAATTCAGAGGAAGAAAAATTATATTTTTATTAGAGCACAGTGGTCAATTTTTGGATATCCTTTCACCTGTCATCTGATATCAGTGTGTTCTTTCACGGTTGCCTGGTTAGTAGGGTAAAAAATTGAATTTTTAGGACAAATTCCATTTCACCCCTTTGAACTTGAAATTTAACAACAAAGAAAACAACGAGAGGTGTACAGAGCTGGAAAATCTAAACTGTAATCACACATGTAAAACTGAATAGTATATACATATATACAATGTTCTATGGAGTAATCTGAATTTGTACAGTGAGCAATTGTTGATTAGGTGTAATTATACAATAAACACTTGTTACTATTCAAAAACATGCTGGCAGCTGTGGTGGTGCAGTGGTTAGCATTGCTGCCTCACAGCAAGAGGTTCTCTGGTTCAATTCTCAGCTGGAGTGCCTTCTGTGCGGAGTCTGCATGTCCTTTCTGTGGCCGCGTGTGTTTCCTCCGGGTGCTCTGGTTTCATCCCAAAGACATGCTGTAGGTGGATTGGGCACTCTAAATTGGCCCTAGGTGTGAGTATATGCTTGTGTGTGCCTTCTGTGGAAGGTTGGGTGCTGGGCTGGCAACTTGACACTGTAAGACTCCATCACCAATCATGAGCAGACAGGTGATCTGCTGTGGCAGCCCCTAACTGGGAAAAGCTGAAAGAAGAAGACTATTCAAAAACATGCATGCTGACTGGACAACCCAATCACCATGCCCATTCTAAATCGAGCTTCTACAAATATAACCACATCTGGCCCTTTCTATTGGGACCTTTCTATTGGGATATGCAGGATAAGTTGTAACACATTTTATGAAAGACAGTACAAAATGTGAGAAAAATCAGGAATATTCTGCAAAACCCTGGAGAGTTTAGTAGTATATTCACCAGCAACATGACTGACCATAATGCCAATAACCATACCTTTTAACTGTCCAGAGTATTGCACAACATCCTGATTGCCCTCATATTTTGCCCCTGTCAGTTGCAAATTTTTTGATTTTCTGGTAAATTACTGCCGATTTCTGGGTTAGTAATGCCAAACATTAATGTCATTCTATCTATTGTTCAGAGAATGCACGTTAATGCCAAAGTCTCTTATTGTATTAACTTTTTAACTGATAGAGGAGTATTTAAAAATTATACTTCTCTGCAGCATTAAGCAGAAAACTTAGTACAAAAAATCCAATGCCAGCAAATTGCTCTGTGGACTATAATGGTACAGTATATTAACAAATATACATTTCAGTGCCAGGAATGGCTCTACATACAGCTTTGTGACATAACTTACAACCTCTTACCTTGTGAAATGGAGATGTTTTTCATTTTTGAGTGACTACAGTCCAAAATGATATGCCAGAAACCACAGATTTTAAAGGGAAAAAAAGACCAAAAATATTAGGCAAACATCTGGCTATTTTCTGACAGTTTTTGACAGTTCTGAGGCATATACAGTCTCTTCAGTACCTTAGAAACCTGCTTTGAAGTGCTTGCATTAGTATATTTATGCCCCAAGCAGACTTCAAGGATTTTTTTCCTCAGGTAAATAGCAATTGCTGGAGGTGTGATGGGAAAGAGAAAGGGAACTGGGAAATGTTTTTTACATAGTGTAGCTAGCTGCTAGATTTTAAGAAAATTGTCTACAGAGTACTCTGTCAAAAATGTTGGAGGAGTAAATGGCTGTAACTAAGGAAATGATTCTTTTGAGCAGGGGAGCAGGGGAACAGGGTCTGTATTGCACAGGCATGACAAGGGCTTACTAAGTTTAATGCTATTGGCTGCCAAAAAAAACAAACAATTACTAGAAAATGGAAATCAAATAAGCCGCGGTGGTGCAGTGATAGCGTTGTCGCCTTACAGCAAGAGGTCCTCCCGTTTGATTCTCGGCTGGAGAGCATTCTGTGTGGAGTCTGCATGTCCTCCCCATGGTCGAGTAGCATTCAAAGACATGCGTAGAATGGGCGTGCCTTCACTGAAGGTTGGGCGTCGAGCTGGCACCTCGGCACCTTAAAAATCTACTGCCAATCATTAGCGGACCGGAGTTCTGCTGTGACGACCCCTAACCGGGAAAAGCCGAAAGAAGAACAGAAATAAAAAATGGAAATCAAAATGTAAGCCATCAAAGCCATCTGTAATTGAAGTACTGAATATTGTAAAGGAATCAACAGAACAGGATGTAGGATTGTTTGAAAAAGGAAGTGAGCAAATTAGATCGAAATAAATAGAATTTGTGGAAACAATGCATGCAAAATAATGTTCAGGAGAAGGTGTAAGGTTTAAGGGAAGGCAGTAGTTTAGCAGTTTATATGATGTTTAAATAAATGCTAAATGTTAAAGAGAAAGAAAAAATATATGCAATGTATAATGCATAAAACTGTACACATTTTCCTTTTTATTAATGTATGTGTGCCTGTGGCTTAAGTGATAATTTAATAAAGGTGTAAATGAATATTTTATTAAGAAAAGAATTAAAAGAGAGACATCAATGTACTATAAAGTCATTTCCATACTTGGAGAACATACTGTACATATTTGAGATGCCCCAGTTTACCAGGATTTGGCAGAAGAGCGCTAAAATCCAGCTAATGGAGAAAATCATCCACAGGATTTCATGACCATTGGTACAGACAACATTCTTATGACATGTTGTTTGTGGGTTGCTTATTGTCTGTGTCATACATGTAGTAGACCTTCCTTCATTATCACCTGTACTACAATAGTATAAGACAATTATCTTAACAATAGGGGCTTAAATGTGCTTCATGGGGATAACAGCAGTAATGTGGTGATTACAGCTATATGGGTACTACAGCAAGATTATCACACTATGAAAATATTTGCCCTTAATGGCATCGGTGTTGTCTGTTTTACTTATTTTTATTTATTCTGTTAGGTTTGTTGATGGGGAGGTGGTTGACTAATCCAGTGTGCACCCATTTCAGCCACAGATAGGGAGTTACAGCAGAATTATATAAAGGGAGAACAAAAACAAATATTGTAGTGCTGGCTATTGAGAGTACAATTGCATGAGGTTAAAGATCCAGTACAAAGGATTACACCACCTGTACCTGGCTCACAGGAAGTCACATCCATGTCCAGCAAACATTTCAGTTTATGTTTAGTAGAATTTTTAGCATTTAATTTGTTTTTCATTTAAAAATCATATAGACTACATTTGAAAATGCTTTACTGTGCCATGCCATGCAATTTTTTTGTTCTTTGAGTTAGCTGTCTATGTATAACATCATGAGGATGGTTATCGGAGTGTAAGAAGAAAACTTGGCAGGTCAGCTGCATGGAGCTGATTTGCATTTACTCTGTGCTAGAAGGAGAAACCAGGTGTAAAGTTAAACAATTCAGAGGAAGAAAAATGATATTTTTATTAGAGCACAGTGGTCAATTTTTGGATATCCTTTCACCTGTCATCTGATATCAGTGTGTTCTTTCACGGTTGCCTGGTTAGTAGGGTAAAAAATTGAATTTTTAGGACAAATTCCATTTCACCCCTTTGAACTTGAAATTTAACAACAAAGAAAACAACGAGAGGTGTACAGAGCTGGAAAATCTAAACTGTAATCACACATGTAAAACTGAATAGTATATACATATATACAATGTTCTATGGAGTAATCCGAATTTGTACAGTGAGCAATTGTTGATTAGGTGTAATTATACAATAAACACTTGTTACTATTCAAAAACATGTTGGCAGCTGTGGTGGTGCAGCGGTTAGCATTGCTGCCTCACAGCAAGAGGTTCTCTGGTTCAATTCTCAGCTGGAGTGCCTTCTGTACGGAGTCTGCATGTCCTTCCTGTGGCCGCGTGTGTTTCCTCCGGGTGCTCTGGTTTCATCCCAAAGACATGCTGTATGTGGATTGGGCACTCTAAATTGGCCCTAGGTGTGAGTATATGCTTGTGTGTGCCTTCTGTGGAAGGTTGGGTGCTGGGCTGGCAACTTGACACTGTAAAACTCCACCACCAATCATGAGCAGACAGGTGATCTGCTGTGGCAGCCCCTAACTGGGAAAAGCTGAAAGAAGAAGACTATTCAAAAACATGCATGCTGACTGGACAACCCAATCACCATGCCCATTCTAAATCGAGCTTCTACAAATATAACCACATCTGGCCCTTTCTATTGGGATATGCAGGATAAGTTGTAACACATTTTATGAAAGACAGTACAAAATGTGAGAAAAATCAGGAATATTCTGCAAAACCCTGGAGAGTTTAGTAGTATATTCACCAGCAACATGACTGACCATAATGCCAGTAACCATACCTTTTAACTGTCCAGAGTATTGCACAACATCCTGATTGCCCTCATATTTTGCCCCTGTCAGTTGCAAATTTTTTGATTTTCTGGTAAATTACTGCCGATTTCTGGGTTAGTAATGCCAAACATTAATGTCATTCTATCTATTGTTCAGAGAATGCACGTTAATGCCAAAATCTCTTATTGTATTAACTTTTTAACTGATAGAGGAGTATTTAAAAATTATACTTCTCTGCAGCATTAAGCAGAAAACTTAGTACAAAAAATCCAATGCCAGCAAATTGCTCTGTGGACTATAATGGTACAGTATATTAACAAATATACATTTCAGTGCCAGGAATGGCTCTACAGACAGCTTTGTGACATAACTTACAACCTCTTACCTTGTGAAATGGAGATGTTTTTCATTTTTGAGTGACTACAGTCCAAAATGATATGCCAGAAACCACAGATTTTAAAGGGAAAAAAAGACCAAAAATATTAGGCAAACATCTGGCTATTTTCTGACAGTTTTTGACAGTTCTGAGGCATATACAGTCTTTTCAGTACCTTAGAAACCTGCTTTGAAGTGCTTGCATTAGTATATTTATGCCCCAAGCAGACTTCAAGGATTTTTTTCCTCAGGTAAATAGCAATTGCTGGAGGTGTGATGGGAAAGAGAAAGGGAACTGGGAAATGTTTTTTACATAGTGTAGCTAGCTGCTAGATTTTAAGAAAATTGTCTACAGAGTACTCTGTCAAAAATGTTGGAGGAGTAAATGGCTGTAACTAAGGAAATGATTCTTTTGAGCAGGGGAACAGGGTCTGTATTGCACAGGCATGACAAGGGCTTACTAAGTTTAATGCTATTGGCTGCCAAAAAAACCAAACAAACAATTACTAGAAAATGGAAATCAAATAAGCCGCGGTGGTGCAGTGATAGCGTTGTCGCCTTACAGCAAGAGGTCCTCCCGTTCGATTCTCGGCTGGAGAGCGTTCTGTGTGGAGTCTGCATGTCCTCCCCATGGTCGAGTAGCATTCAAAGACATGCGTAGAATGGGCGTGCCTTCACTGAAGGTTGGGCGTCGAGCTGGCACCTCGGCACCTTAAAAATCTACTGCCAATCATTAGCGGACCGGAGTTCTGCTGTGACGACCCCTAACCGGGAAAAGCCGAAAGAAGAACAGAAATAAAAAATGGAAATCAAAATGTAAGCCATCAAAGCCATCTGTAATTGAAGTACTGAATATTGTAAAGGAATCAACAGAACAGGATGTGGGATTGTTTGAAAAAGGAAGTGAGCAAATTGGATCGAAATAAATAGAATTTGTGGAAACAATGCATGCAAAATAATGTTCAGGAGAAGGCGTAAGGTTTAAGGGAAGGCAGTAGTTTAGCAGTTTATATGATGTTTAAATAAATGCTAAATGTTAAAGAGAAAGAAAAAATATATGCAATATATAATGCATAAAACTGTACACATTTTCTTTTTTATTAATGTATGTGTGCCTGTGGCTTAAGTGATAATTTAATAAAGGTGTAAATGAATATTTTATTAAGAAAAAAATTAAAAGAGAGACATCAATGTACTATAAAGTCATTTCCATACTTGGAGAACATACTGTACATATTTGAGATGCCCCAGTTTACCAGGATTTGGCAGAAGAGCGCTAAAATCCATTAATACAGTAACACTATTTAGAAAAGTTAAGACTTTCTTTTTTTTTCTTAAATAATGTCATTGTATAATAGGAATAATCTACTTCTGTGTGTGGGTATATCAGGATTTACTCACAGCTGGCTTTGTTTAATCACTCAGGCTTTGTTCTTGTGATCAAACCATGCCAGTCATGGGTAAATCCAGCAGTACCCGCACCCAGTTGTTGATTATTTTTAAAATAGCTGAGGGTTCGGTGGAGATATGTTAGTTATAGCAGGTTGGTAGGTAAGAGATTAAATACAGAATAGAAGGGAGTGGTGGTAGAAGATGTGGGCGGGAAAACAAAATTAGTTAGTGGTGGTTGTATTATATGCATAAACCCATACTAGCAAAATCTAATCTGGAGTTACCTATGTAGAATTGTTTAGTGTATTGACAGACCCGCGGTGGTGGTGCTGCGGTAGCGTTGTCACCTCACAGTAAGGTGCTGTCCAGTTCAGTTCTCAGCTAGAGCGTCTTCTGCATGGAGACATGCGTGAATGGGCGTACCTTCGCTGAAGGTTGTGCGTCAGGCCTGGCAAGCGATGCGTAAAATCAACTGCCAATCATTAGCGGACCGGAGTTCCGCTGTGGCGACCCCTAACCGGGAAAAGCCGAAAGACACAAACAATTGACAATAACAGTAGGTTGAAGTATGTTCAGTCGAATTTATTTCACTGGACATAAATGAAGCATGTACATGTCACTTTCTTTCTATGGTGGGTAAGCAGGTACACCCTGTATTTACAGTATGTGGTTGTGCTGCGGAGCTGTGCAGGATGTGAACCCTATATTTTGGATGCTAGGAAGGAGAATGTTTGTTCAGTAGATAAGAATGAGGACTTTGCTTTCATTAGCATGTGAGCATTGTTGGTTAGTGAGTACATTTGGAATGGGTTGGAAATTCATTTATACATACTAACATCACTGTAATATAAGTAAAGGCTTTCTTTCTCTTCGTGTATATTATGGATAACAACTTGAAATGTCCTAATGTATAACTTAGTAACGCAGAAGATTATGATCAGGTCGGCAATCATAACCAGTTCATTATGTGTTTGAAAAATACATCCCAAAGAATTTACCTTGAGACCAGAGCTGGAGAGGGGAATTTCTTAGAATTCATTTTGAGAGCACATAGTAAACTGACGTTCTGATCGGCTGTTCAGTTGTAATTCTGTGATGTACATGGAAATTTTGGCTGCAGCCATTATAATATAAGCATGAAGCTCTACCAAGAAGCCAAGAAAACTAAAGCCTCACTTTTCTCACATTTTGTTTTATAGAAAGTGTCTCATTTCACAAATGTTTTACAAAAGAAGATGTGAGTAAAGTGAAATCTAGTCTTCAAGTATTGTCTTCCTACACTGTAACTACCTTTAAAGGTGTTGGATGACTATGCTTCGACTATGTTATGGCTGTCCTTTGTGTGGCTGTGTGAGGTGTGTTAGCATTTAAAACTGTTAGTTGTTTTCCCATGCACTTCCATGCCGACTGTAAGCATTGATCTGCTGAGTGTGTGGTAGTGCAAACTTTGCTAGCAACAGCAAGGGTTATACATGAAAACATCACTGTAAATATTTTCTATTAAATTCTTTTATATGAAACTCATTATAACCAGGTTGTTTTTTTTTTCTCAGATTCAAGCATAGTCAGCATATTCTGTGTATTACCTAACCTCTGAGGATATGCAGTATTTTTGCTAAGAGTTGATTAATTTCCTTCTGATGAATGAAGTAAAACATTGCCATAAAATGACATATAAAGAACAGAAAGTATTGCTCTCTTGTGTAAGTTAATTCACTCAAAGAATCATTTTGGGTTTTGTATTTAATAGAGTAATGTGACCTGTAATATTAAGGGAGGACATTTTTTTGCACTGTGCAGTTGTACAGTTCTTTACTTGTCATGTATACTTGTCTACTAGAACTGAGTCAGGAACAATACCAATCTTGCCTAATAAATTCCCAGGAATAATAAAGACCAGGAACCAAGTAACATGTGAGCATTAACCAGATATAACCATGATGTAACTACTCCAATCGGTTAGCGTTCCATGCCATTCTGGCTACCATTTAAGAGTCCAGGTGTGTAACCCAAGCCCCTCTGGACATATGTTAACTACCAACTCAGGGATTAACTCTTAGTCTTTTGTAAATTGACAACTAACCCTCTTCAGTCATTTCAACCTGTCAATCTGACAAGAGGCCACCGAGGTGTAAAGGGGAAACAAAAGGGGTTAAGCTGTGAGGTGACTGCCCAACTGCACGCCTGTAGTTCCCAATCCTCCATAACAAGGTGTCTTTGGAAATCACCTTTAAGAAAATTAGCCACTTGGCTTAAAAATAAATCACAACCTTAATATTTAGTAACATGGCTAAAGTAAGCATTAGTAGACAATGTTAGCTGCAAGCTGAACAAGTCAAAACTCAAAGTCATTCAAGTGGATTCCATCCTTATCATGAAAGTCTTGAATCCAATGATTAATAAAGTGCCTCAAAGCTTATATGGCTGAACTCCCTATGGTACTCTTCCAGCAAAGTCTGGGTAGGATAGTAGATCAAAACAAGACCATGGCTGGATGAAGTTTGGAAAATATATGGAGGTTAGATACCAGGATCATCTTTGGGACCAAGGTTAAGTCATTGCCCCCAAGATGGATGATGGCAGCTGTGGGAAAATTGGAGTTAAGTTTCACCTGACATCAAATGTAAAGTTGGAACCATGATAAGGCTGGAAAGCTGAACCAATGCATTACCCAATGATTCTGATCCAAAACCTACTGCCCCTATCAGCTGACTCACCAGCTGCCAATATGTTCTTTGGAAGAAAGAGTGCCCCAAAATCCATAGAACCTTCTTCCCTAAAAAATTAAATACTAATGTTACTACCTAATGTAGGATAGAAAAGCATCAAATAACAATCTTGTGGTCCTCTTTAGGACTTTGATTGAATGCCCTTCTTCTGGGAAGTTTAAGGTTCTGTCTTTGGAGAATGAATGCGAGGAGTATCCATGGGTGGGCATGTTAGAGTTTGCTTCAATGTTGAATTGACATCTGCTAGTGAACTAGACTGTCCTGACTTTAAACAGAAAATAAGACTGGGGATGTAGTTTTGTTTGCCAGTCTGCACAGAGCAGTGCGCAGTGTACTGGGCAAGTGACATAAGACCTGTCTCTATACAGGTGGACTTATTGTCCCTTGCTGTCTTGGTCTACTTTAAACTTCCTTACCCAAATTAAACAAAGTGTTTGGAAATGGAAACATCATTCCATGCAATAAATGAATAAGTTCACTGCTCTAAAGACCCTAATGTATAACCATGTAAACAAAAATGGCTCATAGACTAAATGGGTATCACTGAGTGATAAAGCCCCTTGATTATGTGTTCCAAAAGGAAGCCACCTATAGAGTATCTGGGGACTCAAAAGGCACATTTAACACACTGTCAACTCTTCAACAATCTAAGAGTAAGCCAGTGATGGGAAAATCAGGAAGCTGCAAGAATTTAGAGAGCCAGCCTAAAGCTAGGTGTATATGCAAGGTGTTGGGTGTATCATTCAACAAACATTTATGCACAAGGAATTGTAACATAAGAGGGAGATCCCAATGCCTAATAGGTTTGGGTAACCTGTTGTAGAAAAATACAGAGGTTTGCAAAGAAGAGGAGTAAGCTCTGCTGGTATTTGGAGTCCAAGACCTGGACAACAATGTGCTAGCTAATCTTCACCAATGAGCCAAACTTCTGGAGGAATAGGATGTTCCCAAGAGAGCTGCACTTGGAGCCAGATGGAGGAACCTGGAAATGTGAAAATGGGATAACTCCAGCTCTACTCAGTGGCATACCTCCTGCTCAGAGGCGATCTGTGCCTCACGTATAAAGCCATGTCCAAACCAGAATTAATGGACATGCTGCACCTCAGAAAATCCAAATCCCATCGAGCTACACGCTCGAGAGACTTGAACCTCAGCACTGAAATAAATAGGACATGCTGGAGGGACAGATTCATAACCCAGAGGCTCCCTTCACTCTGGTATAAAATCCCAGTCCAGGTTAGGCAGAGTCCCTCATTGACTCTCTTCAAGAGGAATCTTGATGAGTGGATGGGAGATCGTAGGTTTACCCCGGGTATCACTTCTGTGTCACTGTTAGACAGAGGCACAGTATACTAACCTCGAAAAAGGGCATAGCAAAATTAATTTAAAATGGGTGGCGAAAGCCAAACACACTCTGGCTAGGCTTATAAATGCCCTAGGGCAGATAGCCTAGTATGAACCTATGAACCTATAAGCTGTCAGCTGCCATTATCTCTGCTGGGATCATAACAACATAGAAAGCTCAAATTGATCTGCAAGCTTAAAAGAACTAATAACCTTATCACTGAATGTATCAATCTAGGCTATGATGACCTCTTGTTAAGGGCATGGACTACTGCTGTGTTGTCAGAGTAAAATAAAACTTTGTTACGAAAATGTTCTTTCCAAATAAGGGAAGCCACTCAGATAGGAAAGATTTCCAAGAATGATGATGAAAAACATCACCTTTCATCCTTACTTCAGACCATGAGGAGGGCCATCTTGCTGTAAACCAAATCCCCTGGAAGTAACCTCCATACCTGTACCCACTGCCACATCAGTGAAAAGCTGCAACTCTTTGGACAAAACCCAAGGGTTATGCCATAGTATGATCCCACTGAATTTGTGAAAAAGTGTGTACCACAGCTATGGAGGTCTTCGTAGACCTTCTTGGTAATCTGTACTCAGTAGTGTTTAGGTCCACTGTCTTTCAGCAGGTTGGATAAGGCTCTGAGGAAGGTTCTACCTGGGGAAATAGCTTTGCAAGCAAAGTTTAGTAGCTCATGGAGCTGGATAATTTCACCTATTTGAACCTTGCTAATTTCAAACATGTGTTAGTTGTGAACCTGAATTTCTGTAATTTGACTGAAGGAAGTTTTGAGGTGGAATCTGGAACATCAATTAGTAGCCTTAGAAAGGTAATGGTTTGGCTAGGGACATCAACTTTTTCCCAAAAGGAACTCCTAGATGTTCTTTGTGTTTCAGTGTTGCAGTCATCACACTTGGGTTATCTGCCTGCAGGTAGCCCTCAGTCGGCCCGAATACCAGAGTCTTGGGATTTCTGCATCGGATGCTGTCACTTCTTCCATGACGTCAGGTTGTCAGGGGTATAAAACAGGCAGCCAACGCCATTACATCAGTCTTTCTTGCCGAGAAGGAGCCTGAAGCAGAAGAGGTTCTCAAGTGCTGGTTGGCCGCTTCCTAAAATTTTCATTTTTCGAGTTTCAAACCTGAAGTCTTGTAAAGCTAAGTAACACGTTGGGGATTCTTTTTTCTTGCTCTAACCGATGTCAGAAAAAGTTAACAACTGTCTTGCCTGTGGAAAGCAAATACCTCGCAGAGATTTTCATTCTTACTGTGTCACCTGTTTAGGCCCAGACCACGACGTCCCTCGCTGTTCGTTTTGTGCCTCGTTTAACGCCCAAACCAGTTGTCATTGGGCTACTTTTGTAGCCAAATTCTTTTGCTGTACTTCTCCATATTCCAAAATGGCTTCAGTAAGCCATCCAACTACCAATCTTCCAAAAAAGCACAAAGATAAAGACAGTGACAGACCACATAGGTCAAAAACTGCCGACGACACTTCTGTTAAGCTAGTCGCCAGCCCCCGGTACTCAGTGAGGCACCTTTGCAGCCCCTGATGCCCTCTTCTACAGATTTGCAGGCCTCTGCTGAGACCATTCAGAGTCCGGTATGCCACGAGATGCTTCTTCGACTATGGAACCTGTGGATGTCTCTACCTTGAAATGGTCTGGAGCTGCTGTGCAGGCACCAGCTTCTGAGTGTATTCCAACCTACCGATATTCGCATTAAACTTCATTTTTAGGTAAAACTACTCAGGCCCAGAGTACACATTATGCCTAGAACACCGACGACCAAAGCACATGCTCAAGCTCCCATGCCTCAGAAACAAATGCTTAGAATGGCTGAAGACCTTATCACCCTAATTAGGGGAAGCCAGCCTTCCCCATGTTAAGAGACAAAGAATTGAGTTTCTTTCTGATTCTACAGACCATGAGTCTGATGACTCTGACCCTTCTGATTACCAGGACATACCCTTATCTACCTTTGAGGATTCAGATGCAGAGGAATCCATTCCCTCTGTCTCCCCTCCAGAGGATTTTTCTTTTGGTGAAACCTTGCATACTTTAAGAGAGCATTTTCGCTGGGAATGCCAGGATTATCCTCAGTCCAAAAAGAGACTCAGAGAATTTTTAGAGTTGCCTCAGTACAGGCCCCTAGCTATACCCCCTGTCCTGGATGTTGTAGATGATGTCTTCATGGAATCCAGTCTTACTCCAGACACGTTACCACTGACCCCTAGAAAACCTGACAGGTACTACAGAGTACCTGATTCTCACAAATTTCTCTTTAAGAGTCCTGCTGTGGATCCACAGACCATTTCCCAGGGGCCTAAAGGTATTAAGGCTACTATAGCCAAAAACCCTACTCATTCAGACAGGGATTCCAGAGCTTTAGACAGATGGGGTAAGAAGGTATATATCTCTGCAGCTCTGGCCACCAGGGCATTTAATTGCCAGTTTCATACGTTGAAGTACCAGAAACATATTATGGAACAAATTAAACAAAAAATGGTGTTGCTTCCAAATAGTGCAGAAAATAAAGATTTACAAGAGTTAATGCCTTCTGCAAACCAAGTTAGTAAGCATACTTTGCAGTGTGGCTTTGATGTCCTAGAAGCATCTTGTAGGGCTGCAGTCACTGGATCTGTACTGAGAAGGCATGCTTGGCTGAAGGAGCAAACCTTGCCAAACCATGTCAAATCAAAATTACTAGGCGCTCTTTTAAATCAGGACCATTTGTTTGGCACTAAAGCAGAAGAGGTTCTTAAAAAGATGGAAGTAAAAGATAAATCTATGCAAACTGTTAAAGAATTCTTACAAGTGCAGCCACCTCGATTCAGTAGGCATTTGCCTACAAAAAACTGTTTTTTTTCCAGCCCCTTCCAGGCCTTCTCAGTCCAAACCCAGGGGAACCAGACCACCAAGACTACAGTCTCTGGGTATGCTGAGATTTAAACAATGGAGTGCTCCCACCTCTAAAACAGGGAGTGGAAAGCCACCCCATTATGGTAAAAGTTCACAATGACTTGTCAATTATCCTTCCCAGCCCTGCCCATCTACTTGTGCCCCTAAGAGGAAAACTTGCCCTTCATGCCAAAAACTGGATTCCATTACTCAGGACCAATAGGTTCTAAACATTGTATCCCAGAGTTATAGATTCTACTTCCATTCCCTGCCAACCCCAAGCAGGTTTCCAGACCTTCCTCCAAATCAGTGGGCAGAGGCTTAAAAGCAAGTACATTCCCTGCTCAATATCATGGCCATTAAACCTGTGCCAGTAGAACTCCAGACTGTTCCTGGAGCCCAGAAAAGAGAGCTCTTGGTGCCCAATCCTGGATCTATCAATTCTCAACACCTTTCTGGTGGTCCCAAAATTCAAAATGCTAACCCTGCAACAGCTTCTACCTGTGCTAGCCAAAGATGCCTGGCTAGTCAACCGAGACATAAAAGAAGCCTATCTGCACATCCCCATAATGGAATCTTGCAGGAAATATCTCTGCTTCAGGGCAGGCTCTATGCACTATAATTTCTCTGCACTTCCCTTTGGCTTATCTACTGTGTCCAGAGGATTCACAAAGTGCCTGGCCCCAGCCATTGCATATTGCAGGCTGAGAAATATCCAAATTTTCCCATACTTGGACAATTGCCTGATTCAGGCGGACAGTCAGGAATTACTACTTCCACACCTGGCATTTGTAAAAAGACTCCTATCTTTATTGGGGTACACCATCAATGAAAATAAATCATATCTGGTGCCCAGTCAAAAAATTGTATTCCTGGGAGCAAGCTTGAACACAACTTCCCAGATGGTCTTTCTCACGCCAGAAAAACAGATCTATTTGAACAACTACTTCAAAAACATGGCCACCAAAACCCAGCTATCTGCAAGGAAAATACTGCAAGCCCTAGGGTTCATGGCCTCATGCATTCTGCTAATTCCATATACAAGACTACATATGAGGAAACTTCAATGATACTTAAAAAGTCTTTGGTGCCAACATTCTCAGGACCTGAAATAGTCATTCCGATCATTCCTTGTCTAAGGGCAGAGTTCCTCTTGTGGGCAGAAGCATGCAACCACAACAAGGGACTGCCTTTCACTCAACCCCTTGCCATCCAAATCCTGACTACGGATGCATCAGACTATGCATGGGGGGCTCACATGGCAGGCAAGTGCATTCAGGGAAAGTAAAGCCCAGGACAAATTCTCCTGCACATCAATCAAAAAGAGATGTTAGCTGTACAGTATGCTCTGACAGCCTTCAAATACATAATCCTTCCAGGACAGCTGCTGATAAAAACAGACAACACCACAGTTATGTGGTACATAAACAAGCAGTGGGGAACCCATTCTTACACACTCTGCAGGTTAGCCATGGCTCTGTGAAACACAGCCTTAAGCAACCAAGTGCATCTGCAAGCTCAGTTCCTGCCAGGCAAACAGAATTCACTGGCAGATGACAAGCAGAAATCTCCTGGACCCATACGAGTTGAAATTAGAGCCCAACATGTTCAACCTTCTAATGCAGAGGTGGGGAACACTGGAGGTGGACCTCTTTGCCTCCCCCAAGAACCACCAGTTGAGCAAATTCTGCACCAGCAACCCTCACAGCAGGGCCTGGAAGGTGGATGCATTATCTTTCAAATGGGAAAACCTCTCAATTTATGCCTTTCCCCCTCTGCTCCTCCTTTCAAAGGTACCACTCAAGATCAGACAGGACAGACCAAGGGCAATTCTTATTGCCCCAGATTGGCCACGCCAGTACTGGTACCCACTCTTACGCAGTCTGACAACAGTGCCACCCTGGAACCTTCATCAGACACCTTCCCTGCTGTCTTAGCAGGAAGGACAGATTTTGCATCTACAACTGCAAACCCTAAGCCTTGCAGCCTGGCTTATCCCCTGAATACTCCACCAGCAACTCTCAGCAAGCAGTTGCTGGACATCATTCTTGAGGCCGGAAGGCCTAGTACTAGAAAATCCTATGCTGAAAAGTGGAAAAGATATTGCTGTTGGAGTCAGCCTCAAGGAAAAGACACAGCTGTGCCCTCCTTACCTCAAATCCTTGATTACCTAGCAGACCTACTCCACAGAGGCCTATCCTTCTCCACCATTAAGATTCATGCCTCTGCCATCTCAGCTCATTATAATACTGAGCCACCTGTGTTCTCTCACCCTCTCATCAAACAGTTTCTGAGAGGGGCTAACAACTTAAGGCCCCCTAGGAGAGCACCCATCCCTGCCTGGGACCTTAACTTTGTACTGCAAAGCTCACGCTCCCCCTTTTGAACTTGTGGCTTCAGCAGAGTTAAAATTTCCTTTTTGGAAAACCGCCTTGCTTTTATCCATAACCTCAGCTAGAAGACTGTCTGAGTTGCAGGCACTAATGGCTGTGGAACCCTTCACTATTTTCCATGCTGACAGGGTTTCCCTCAGGACTAACCCGTCCTTTATGCCTAAGGTGGTCTCCAGTGTGGCTCTAAACCAAGCCATCCATTTGCCAACCTTCTTCCCTAATCCTCAAAATAAAGAGGGGAAAGGATCCTGCACTCCTTGGACTTGCACAGACAGCTCAGGTTCTACCTTGACAGGACTAAACCTTTCAGAAAATCTGACCAACTGCTAGCCAGCTTTGCTACAGGGGCAGAGGGCAAGTCCATTTCAAAGCAAACCATTTCCAAATGGAGAGCACACTGCATCCATTTCTGCTACAAGCACCATGGAAAACCTACTCCACAAGTGATCAGAACACATTCCACTAGGGCTACTTCCACCTCTACAGCATTTCTCAGGGGAGTCCTTACCAGGGACATTCTGGAAGCTGCAACTTGGAGTTCTGTACACACCTTCACCAAGCATTACCACTTACCTATTTTTTCTAAATCCAGAGCTGGATTTGCTACAGCAGTCTTACAGGGCCTGCTAGCCAGCCCTAACTCTTCTTGAATGCCTCCACCCTTCCTCAGCTTTGGTAATCAACCCAAGTGTGATGACTGCAACAGTGAAACACGAAGAACATAGTACAGTTGCGTACACTTACCATAAAAGTAGATGTTCGAGTGTATTCAGTGTTGCAGTCCTGGTTTCCCTCCCTCCAGCCCCCTGTTTTTTTCTATCCTTTCTACCTATCCTCTATATGGCCATTTTGTATGGCAGGGGTATTTACTTTTTACTGGTGGTGTTCCACACCATATACTAGCTTCCTATTTGGGGGGCTCCTGACATCTGGGGCAAGAAAAACTGATGTAATGGCATCGGCTGCCTGTTTTATACCCCTGACAACCTGACATCATGGAAGAAGAAGCGACAGCATCTGACGCAGAAATCCCAAGACTCTGGTATTCGGGCTGACTGAGGGCTACCTGCAGGCAGATAACCCAAGAGTAATGACTGCAACAGTGAATACACTCGAACATCTACATTTATGGTAAGTGTACACAACTGTACTTTCTCTGCAAGGTTACATAAACACTGACATGCCCTCTTGGGCCCTGGACCTCCCTTAGTATCGGGTAACCATCTAGGTAATGAATAGTGGCTTGCCCATAGCCTTTCACTGCCAACACCGATGTAAGGCAGAACTAAATTTCTCAAATACAGCACAGGCCAAGGAGCAGCCCATAGGCATGGTTGTGTCGAAAAAGAATTTGCCATTAAAATGAAAGCTCAGAAGAAGCCAATTATCCTCTGTGATAGAAAGAAGATGGAAGAGCAATTGAATGTCTAGTTTACACAGCCATGGATCTGAGAGTTTCTTAATAGATTGTGCAGCCTGATCTAATGATGCCCAGTGCATGATGGCTTGTCTGATATAGTGATGCCCAGTGCATGATGGCTTGTCTGATATAGTGATGCACAGTGCATGATGAATTGTCTGATATAGTGATGCATAGTGCATGATGGATTGTCTGATATAGTGATGCCCAGTGCATCATGGCTTGTCTGATATAGTGATGCACAGTGCATGATGGATTGTCTGATATAGTGATGCATAGTGCATGATGGATTGTCCCTTGTCAGTATAAACATTGACTGAAAGACCAGCTGGGTGAAAGAGATTATGAATTAGGCAACATTCCCCTTTTTTCTTCTTCAGAACCAGGACTACTGGGGATATTTTATAAGCAGACCAGGAAGGGAAAGCAAAGAGACCAATGATCCTTCCCACTAGAACCTCTTTGTCAATTAACTTAAGGGCCTCATGTCCATTACCTTTGACAGAGAAGAGGTTCTTAACTACTTTGGAGTTCAAGGCCACTGAAGACTCGATAACAAAACCTGAAGTGGCCTTTGATGAAGAAAGAAGCCTCCTATTTATCAGGATAATCTGCAAATGAGTTTATCTCCTATGATTGGGGAAGGATAAATGCACTGAAATAAAAATCAGTATTACAACAACAACATTACCACACAGGTTAATATTCCTCTCTCATCAATAAAAAAAAAACACACTGTAAAGCTAGTCAAAAGAATCAGACTTAATCCCATAGCACTAAGGGACATTACGCTACTGCACATCTGAAATAATTGAGAATTAACTGAAGCTAAAGCAGAATTCACCTAGAAGAGATAACTATCCAGTTGCTGGTGGATGCCTCCATGGTGAGTCTAAAAGAGGTGAACAATGCTGAAAGAAGTTGCCAATTTGTCGAGTATCTTCCAGCATGCCAGCTGCTGTAGTGAGGTTCCTCAGCTGTAAAAGCTCTTTAAACCCTTCTAACCCAGCCCTACAATGACTGACTCATGGGTAAGCCACTTATAATTATGGTAAACTTAGCAGACATTGTATATTAGTCTTCTGAAGTCGTGGCGTGAGGTTTTGTATAGTAACCATAGTGTCTTACAAATACTAAAATAACTAAATGCATTATTGCCATGCATGTTGTTAACATCTTAACAAGTTACTGTGGTTTTCTTTGCCATATAGGTCTGGACTCACATAAAGCAAGGACTGTGAATATTACACAGCACAGCTACATAACTTTTGCCTCCCTTAAAGTAACTAAACATTGCTGTAATAAAAGCCACTGTTATATTAATATGTGTTATCTCTGATGAAACAGAAGCATTCACTAATCAAAACACATGGTGAAATTATATTTTGTAGCATTTTTAATATGCTTTATAAAAATTCACTTTGCTTATAGCAAACATTTTAATAAGATCAAGTTTTATTGAACTAGTTTACCCAAAATACAATGGTGCCTGGATAGTTATTTTCTTTGTAGAAATAGACCAACGTTTAGAAAGAACTGTCAAGATGCAAGAAGAGTTGAAGACGGAACAAATTTTAGAGCACAGACTTATTTAGAATTAAAAATGCTGCCTTTTCTGTGCATTTTTTGTTTACACCTGTATTTCTTTCTAGCATGTGTTTTAAATTAAATGCTACATTGTTTAAGGGAGTTATGCGAAGTATGTTTTTATTCATTTTCTAACAATATATCTCTGTGTATGAAAGGTAACCTAAATATTTTTAAATCATTTCCTTTACTGAGCAGAAATTTAAAAATAAATCCTGGACTTTATTTTCAAGGACTTCTTTTCCTGCAAAAAGAACAGAGATAAAGAGGTGGGGGCTGGGAGAGATAGAGACAGATATCATTCCGCAGTGGGAAAACAGAACATTTGTAAAGGCTGTGTACATAGCAGTAACTAATTAACATAGCTAGAGCCTACTTGGCTAACTTTTATTGCTTACACAAAATCCAACATGCTGACTTTGTTAAGGAAAGTCCACCTGCTATGCTGTTTCTGTTCCTCACTCTGTAAAAGATGAAAGGCACTGTTTCACAATAAATGTGGACGGCATGCTGCATGCTTGGAAAGTATAGTGGTATAGTGAGTGGATTATTTTGCATGGTTGCTGGTGGTTTACTGTCAGATTTAAGTAGTTCATATGAAGTGTAACTAAAATTCCTGCATGTCACCAGGTTCAGAACAACAGCAGAACTAGGTGTTATTTATTCCTTTCCAGAAAGGAAATGTTATTTATATAGTCAGTTGTTTATTCATTCAGACATTGTTAACTGTCATTCGGACATTATTAACTAAATAAAAAAAGAAAAGAAAGAAAGAAATCTAGAAAGTAAGCAAAGCAATTATTTGAGCACTGGAGCCATTAAGGTACTTGCTGTGTTTGTGATCATTCTAATGAAAACAAATCTATGCCAAGACCACCCACCCCACCCCCCACCCCCACGCCATAGTACCTCTACTGTACAGATTTTTGCAGAATGTCCAGATTTTTGCATCTTGTTTTTGGTCCGTTTTTCATAAAATTGTGGTTTTCTGGCAAATTAGTGGCAAATCATTAAAGGACCACTATGGGCAAATGATGAAGAAAACATATATTTCTTATCTTGCCATGATTTACTACACCTCCCAAAGCTGCCTGCAGCAAAATAAGTACTCATTCCTAATTTTATTTTGTTTTTGACTGACTTTAGAAAATAATGACAGGCATTTGAGTTTCAAACTTCATACCCTTCAGAAAATTCATGCTAATGCAAAACTTGTTATTCTATCAACTTTCCAAGTTTTTAAGAGCAATATTTAAAATAATATTTGATCCTTTGTCCCATTTTTATTAATGGCTTTGTCCAGATTTCTTGCTCTAAGAAGTTGAGGGGTATGAATTACAAATTTATTATTATTTAGTCTGTCATACCAAATATGATCCACATTTATATTTTTCCCAAAAGGTAAGATAAAGAGTTATGCTAACTTGGAAAGGAGCATGACCTCCAGTCAGACTGTAAATGTATTTTTACACATTCAGTTATACTTTTCCAGTTGGCATATCCTCCCCTTTTAGCTATTTCCATGCAGTAAACACGCCTATGTTGTAGTTTTATTATCCTTATTGTTTTTATTATATAGTTTTGATTTACCTTTAGATTACATGCTAGTCTAGCAAACTACAGTCTAATTATATTCATTAAATGAACTTTACATGCTCACTGATTTACTACATTACACATAACCTTTGAGTAGACATGTATCAGGATATGACCATAACCTACATCATGTGATGGTGGTGTTCATGACAATGACTGAAAATGGTTTTCCTTCAACTATGATGGTGATTTGCTACACTCTAAATAGTAACTTTATTTGCCATCCCATTGGATTCCATAGTACCAGAATACTGAGTGCCCTCCCCCATCCAATCCATCTTGCTCTTTTTAAATTAGTGGCTTTCCCCTTAGACTGCTAAAGGTAGAGTTACTGTTTCAGCTTAGTGCACAATGCAACTATTTTAAGATATTCAACCATTTTTCCATCTTATTTTTAAAATCTGCAACACCTGTTCTAAGACAACCAGTCATATGAGAGCAAACATTCCACCTCTCAGTCATCTTGGAATTATTGCTTCTGGTGAGAGAAAGATCATGGGGACATTTTGTTTCCGGGAGACCTCTGATCACCAGAAAGCATGATAACTACTTCAAAGGCATAAGCTTGGAATTTGTGCTACTCTTTTCCTCCTGGTGAGAGAAGGAGCAGAGATTCCTTAATTCCTGACCATCTCCGATTGGGCAGTGAGGGCCTGTATGAGAATGAGATATTCCTGATTGGTTTGGTTGCTTTTCATGGAATATGTTCATAGGTGCTTACTAGGCTAATGACATCTACCAGGGAAAGGCTACAACAAGCCTACAGTCCCCTTCAACATCTGGGACAGTATAGCTGTCACCCATGAGGATGTGGCCTGCTTCTCATATTGAGATTGCTCTGATGTTTTGCTTCTAGTAAGAAAAGAAGCAAAGGGATTCTGAATCCCAACAGTGTGAAGCTGTGGTGAGACCACCACTAGTAGTAGCCAGGTAGTAGTCAATTAGGTGAATCCCCACTATTCTTCATTTTTGAAAATCTAATTATTTTTTTCAGTAAGTGCTTCTTGATTGGTTACTTTCTAACCTAACTTCAGAATATCTCCATAAATATTTCATCTGTAGATCATCAGTGTCTTATTACAGTAGAATCGGTCAAGTATTTGTCAGTGCTCTGTATAGACACAGGGACCTTGAGTTGTCATTTTCCCTGTAAAAGTACTTTTGAAATTTTACCAGTACCTAGTTGCACATAGGGAAACTAGTTTGCAGTGACAAGCACTGTCTACGGAGTTGTCAACCAGAAACTCTGGACTTTACTCTGTATTTCCACAGCAACCATCTCATCAATAAAAAAGGCGATGTCTCCATGGATACATACTTTTTCACTGCCTTCATTGCCATCTTGGTGGATATGGGCATTCTGAGATACTGCACAGTCAGCTAATTTTCAAACAAACTGATAAGGTATGTGAGAGATATATTTACACAATGCAACTGGAGCTAAAGCTCTCACATAAAAGCATTCCTAATGTCGATCCGGTTGTCAATAGTCTACAGACTGCACCTATCGCACACAGCATGAACCAGACACATAGATGCACATATGCTGAGGCACTTAAATGTAATCTTCCTAAACCCCAAAGTCCTCCTAAATTAAACATATATAACAAACGCTCTCAGCAGCCTCAAATGCACTCTTTCAAAAAAACACCCACATTAACACATACATCCACATCTCATGGAGCCTCTACTTCTAATCCTAGGAGGTACACCACCACACAACCAAACATTCTGGTCACTGGACACTCCATTGTGAGACACCTTGATGTCCCTCTCACCAGACTGAGGTAGGAGAACGTGATGGTTGCTTATCATGGGCTAGTATCTGCCATATTATGTACATACTTGGGTCATTGGACTACAAATACCAGTATTAGTCAGTCATAGTCCATGTAGATGTAAATGACCTGAGATGTATGAAGAGAGGCGTGATGGAGCTTTTGGAAAATATCCCACGCTGGTATTAGCCTAGCACTGAGTAGCATTCTACCTTTTTCAAGGATGATGCCACAGTACGAACATAAGGTGACCGACTTTAATAATTGGCTTAATTTCTGGTGTCATTCTAAGGGGGTGCAATTTCTGTCAGCATGGAAGGTGGTGGTCAACAGAGCACTCTGCTTTGCCAGTGATGGTCTGCACCTGTTCCCTTCAGGCTTTTGAATATTAGCTAATATACTGTCCTCCCTGATAGTGCCTTTATTAGGAATTGCCAACCTGACAATCCTTCCGAAATAGCAAATCAAAAAGAAGTAAATCTAAAGGTATGATAACCTATGAAACCTATAAAGGTGTTACTGCTCAATGGCAGGAGTCGAAATATGAAATTATATTTCATACAAACTCTTCTCACCCAACAGAATGCTGACACCTGTGCAGTCACTGAGACAAAGCTTTAAGCTGTGGAGAGCACTCTGTCAATGCAAGGCTATAATACTTTCCACACATGCAGGCTAGCTACTACACAAGCAGGGACTAAAGGTGGAGGTGTCTTGATTTACATCAAAAATAAATATACCTCAAGGCTGGTCACACAGGGCACTGCACTTAAGCTTCTCCATGTTCAAGTCATCATAGGCAAAATCCCATACCACGTCCTAGCAAGCTAGAGGCCCTCCTCTATGACCCAGGAAATCCAGAATGCATATTTAAGCTTACTGAAGACACTCCCCATCCAACCCAATGCCATTTACCCCAGTAGTGAGTGGGAATCATATATGACATCAAATGTACAGGCAGAGAGATTAATGGACTTTGTAAACACAAAATCCATGCACCAGATTGTCAGTACACTGACCAGGTGTGCAAACATACTGGATCTAGTTTTCACCAATGTGGGGTAATGGTGCACAACCCCTAGTGTAATGTATTCTCTGGTAAGGTCAGACCACAACATGATTTTCTTTGAACTAAAACTAAAATCCAGAGCCCCAGGTAATCCTGGGACATTCAGGAACTACACTAAGACAGACCTCCAATTGTCAAGTATTAACTTGACAAAAGTTTAAGCCTCACTAAACCCTGAGAACACTCAAACTCAGAAACAAGCCACCATGGTGGAATCACAACATCAATAGGGTGTACAACAGAAGGAAGAAAACCATGACAAAAATTTGGAGACATAGTTCTTGGAAGGATAAAAGTGCTGTCATCAAACTAAGCAAATAACACAGGGGACAACTGAAGTCTACCAAAGCCAAATTTGAAATAAATCTGGCCTAGGCCAAAGAAAACAACAAGGCTATGTCCACAATGACAAAGGCAATACGTAGTTGTGTGCAGAGCTCATTGTTAAGGAAACCACATATTCAGAGAGAGAAGATACAGCAAACCTACTGGCAGACAAATTCAGTTCTAACTTTTCCCCTCTATCCCCCCAGCTTCCCCTAGGAAAATACTATAAATATAACTCCCCAACTATAGCAAGTGAACAGGTTACCAATGGTGTCTAAGGCCAAGCACACTGCATTGATGGGCTTTTACAATATCCCAGGCTGCCGTCTAAATAGCATGAAGTGAAATCTATCAGGCCGTCTATAATCACTGTTTAACTGTAGCCTTCAAATAGGGTTCAGACCTCATGAATAAAGAATGGCAACCATCATCCCTCTACACAAAGATGGTCCCTCTACAGATTCTGAAAATTACAGGTCCACAGGTCTCACTAGTCTCATAGGTTTATAATTTCCAAGGAGATTAATAGCTTAAGAGCCCTTACAAGCCTAGCCAACATAACCTGATTTTACCCAATATGTGTCCCCTAGGGCAAGAGGATGGCATGGATTTGTGTCTGTGCATTAAGTATCTTAAATATTGCCTGATCCTTATGGGACATAGACAGTACCCCAGTTGTGAATTTGTGATTCGTCATCCACTGATCCAAACTGCATTTGAAGAGAGGCAGGGAAGGGCTCTGCTTAATGTGAATAGGAAGCCTATTCCAAAGAGGGGGCACTCTCTGAGACACTTATCTGTTTCTTCAGCATGTTTTGTTTGAGTCATTGACTAAGTTTATATCCCTAGATTGGGTGACCCTCATGCTGTTTGTCTTGCAGATGTGTAGCAGCTCCATCGTGGCTGGATTTGTGAGTACCTTGTAGGTCAGGCATAGGTCAACCCTTAACAGTCAGTAGCAGACAGAGAAAAGGGGTAGGAATTTTAGTCTGTCCACATAAGACATGTTTACACTCTTTATTTTCTTTGTGAGGAACCTCTGAGGTCACTCCAGCTGCTATAAGTTCCTAGTCAAGTACATGCCAAATAGTGCATTATACTCAATTATTGGTTTTAATGAGGGCTGAGTGCAGTGTGACTATATTTTTCTTGGATCTGGATGCCATACCTTTAGTTATAAGTTGTGCCACATAGAAGGACTTCATTACAAGTGTAGACACATGCCAGTCAAAGTTCAGACAACTTTCTATCTGTGTACATAAATCTGTCACCCGTGAGTCTACTCTTAAGGGTGTCCTGTTAATGTTGTAATATGCAGGGGTATTTTACTTCCCAAAGGGTATGATAATGCATTTTTTCACATTTAGTTTTAGGCCATGGTTGTGGCACCAATCATTTGTCTGATCTAGACCTTCATGAGGGATATCTTGATCACCAGGGGATTCAGTGATTCTCCCCAGCTTGCAGTCATTGGCAAACTCTGTCATCCAGAGGCCTTCCACATTAACTGTGACTTCAGAAAAGTATATTCTGAAGAGGAGTGGTCCCAGCACACCCCTAGTAAGTGGCTTCTTGCTGGGTCTGGATTCACCCACTTTAACCACATGTCCTGTCTGTGAACCATTTGGCTATCCATCTGGTGAGGAAGGGATTTATGCCCAGTTTTTTTACTTTATTTATAATACCCGAGTAGGGAATTGTGTCAAATGTCTTGGCCAGGTCAAGGTATGTGGTATGTACTGTTTTACCCTCATATGCAAAGCCATGGAAAGAATTATCATGAAAATGATTAATAACGAGACAGGAAACCTCCAGACAATGAACCCAACCAATTATGGTTTTGTCAAGGCCAGGTCATGCCTACTCAACTTGGTGACTTCTTTGAGAAAGTCACCAAAGCAATGGATGAGGGCACAGTGGTTCACACTGCCTACATTGACTTGATCATGACATTTGACACAGTACCCACTCAGGCATTGCTGAAAAACTAAACAGGTTAGGTATATACCCCTATGTCACCCAGAATATAGCCAGCTGGCTCAAAGACAGGACCTAGGAAGTTAGAATTGTGGAGCCTGCCTTTACAAAGAGTTCAGACACCAGTAAAGTCCCTCAGGGATTGGTTCTGGGACCATTCATTTTTTGTATCTACTTCACTGACATGAAGGCCAACATCAAAGGCCACTGGCTGACCAGATATACACATGATTACAAATTAGGAGCAGTCATAGAATCCCCCATTGGCATTAATGTTCTATAAGAAGGGCTGCCACAGACAAATAACTAGTGTCAGAGCCATGGACTAAAACTAAATGGCAAAAAATGCATAATAGTATCCTTCAGGAAGATGGCCAGCCCTAATAACTTCCATATTGACAGCCCACACCTAAGAGATGACCCAACAGTCAGGGACTTGGGGACACACATAGACAGTAATGTAGCTTTTGACCAGCATGCGTCTACTGTAATGAGAAAATTGTTCTATGCTATGCAACCTATAAACAAAGGCATGGCATCTAGGTCCAAGGAGGTCATTGTTCCATTATATTTGGCACTCATTAGACCTATCATTGAGTACAATGTCCCTTTGGTATGTGTCTATCCAGGCCTATCTAACAATTGGAATGCCCACAGAGGTCCCTGACTAAAATAATCCAGAGTATAAATAAAATACCCTATGCAGACCACCTCAAAACACTATCCCTGTGCTCTATCTCCAACAGGCTGTTGAGGGTGAGAACTCTGGCTGGCATATAAGCCATCTATGGACCCCAGCACCCCGCTGTGATAGACCTCTGGCATATCCACAAAACAAACAGTATCAGAATTACCTGTTCTAAGACTGAAACCTTGCCTGTGATATAAATAGGACCTGCTGGAGAGACAAGTATATATTCCAGAGACTGCCCCTTCTCTGAAACAGGGAAGCAGATTTCCTCCTTAACCCAATTCAAGTGTAACTTGGAGAACTGGACGGGGAACTGGAAATTCACCCCTGGTTTGGCACCTTTGTCTCTAATGGAGAATACCTATATAATAATAATAATGTTTCAACTTCCTGACTCCTGCTTGTAAATATTTAATCTCCAAAGTGCCTTCTTACACTACCAAGGGTACCAGAACTTGCCAGATATTTGGAATGCATGGGTAGGATTAAAGTGGCCCTAGCAGTCATTTGCCTAGTACATACCTTTGAACCTATGAGAGTGGGAAGTGGAGGATCAGATTTTTTTTTTATTTATAATGTTTGTTAACTAGATTGGCCCATTTTTAGTGGATCCAGGGAGCACTGTCCAGTTAGTTGACTTACTCAGAGTCACAAAGTAGACAAATGAAGATGGAGAGACTCAAACCGAGGACTGTAGGATAAAGCTTATTGACAGTGGTTAGACTTATTTGTCTGTGCTAAACTGCTAATATAATGGTTCTAATAGTGTTACAAAAAACAAAGCACTTTATTTTCTGTGATAAGCTATAATATAGATGTTTGTGTGTTAACTAACTCCATCCCATTTAGTAGAATATAATGACTAGCAGTTTGACTAGGTTTGAGTGTACATGCAAGTGTGTGTGTGATACAAAAGATCAAATGTCAATAAATAAATGAACAGATAAATCAACCTTAGTAGGGCTAGCCACCCATCAGTGTGAACATTGGCTCTAGATGTTGGTCACTATTGTCATGATCCCCCGAGCCCATGTGCAAAAGTGTGAAAAAAGGGGTTGTTGATGGATGCATCTGACATACGTGACTTGTCAGAATAAGAGTAGAAGGTGTAATCTTGCTGTGTTAGATTGTTTTTCTTGAATATATTTATAAATTTAAGTTGAGAAAACACAGAGTTTATGAACTGAAGAAGTAAAAAATAGTTTAGATTTAGATTTGGAATTTTAGTAAGCTAGTAGTGCTTCCCATGGGACTTGCAGGCCAATAGTGTAGCTACTGTGGAGCGAGAGGGGCAACTGTACTGGGCAGAAAGTGTTTGGGGGTGTGATCAGCTGATCCCAATCTTTCTTTAGAGCAGTACAAGCTTTTAAAAGCCGGTATTGCAATTGCGGTCAAACCTGAGTACTATAGTGGTATTGTCTAAACTGTAGCAACTGCTTGATACATTGTAAGTAAAAAAGAAAAAAAAAATTAACGAAAACCTGAGCACTATAGCACTCCATGCAGGCAGGGTATAGGGTATAAACTGTAATAACTTTTCACTATAATTGTATCAAGTTTGCTACAGTTTAAAAATATTTTTAAACTAAAACATGATTACTATAGCACTCCCTGCATGCAGTGTAAAACTGTAGTATAAATTGTTAAGTGCTTGCACACCTGTTGAGGATGGAAGGATGGATGGATGGATGGATGGATGGATGGATGGATGGATGGATGAATGGATGGATGGATATGTCACATGATGAGTGCAGCTGACTGAGAAATTTGTCTTCTTGTTGTAGTGTAGTAGTGATCATTTCAGCAAGATCAGAGATTCGCATCCTGAAGTGATGCCTGGTTCTTGATATGTTGTTGCTAATGAGATTGACATCAAAGAAATGGATTTACTTTGGAATACCAGCATGTATTTCTAGTATTTCTAGTCATAATAATACTAATAATAATGATTATAATGATTGATTATAATGATTAATGATGATGATGATGATGATAAAAATAATATTATCTTATATTAATAATAATAATAATATTATCTTCCTCTTATCCTAAGTTCTAGCACTAAATACTGCTCACTTCATAGCTACTTTTAAGACCATTACCTTTTACCCCTCTGTTAATCTGATCATTTAGCTAACGTGAGACTGTACAAAACCCATTCTTCTCAGAGACTATTATAGATTAGGATAATTGTACCCAGCAAAGACTTTATGAATGTGTCACTGCCTTTTAAATAATGTGTCCCTGCCTTGTAAATAATTATCTGCTCTTCTGTGACATACATACAATTTTAATTTTGGAATGTCCCACACCCTTCTAAATATTTTTTCTTCCATTATTGTTTGGTCCTAAAAAAAAAAAAAAAAAATGTATTTGTTATCTGTCATGATTACTATGTTACCATGTAAACAGCTGTTTTGTCTGACAAGTGAACTGTATCTGTAGTTGCAATATTCTGCTTTGTTTTTATGTGGAGCTTTTCTCCCTAGGCCTCTACTGAAAATGGACATATAACCAGTTAGACTAGCCCGGTCAACAAATGTAAAATAAATAAATAAATAAAATGAATTATTATTATTATTATTATTATGGTAATAATAAGCTGGCTATCTGCTGAGCAACCTGAAGCATATCACACTCTGGCATGATGTCAACACTGTATTACTGGGAGCAGTAGCTTAGCTCATTGTATGAGGAGGAGAACCTTTGCCGAGGCTTTTCTTAAGAGATTCTTTCTAAACCATGTTTAGCGGAGGTGGAAACTTTTGCACACTTCCTGAATCGCACCCTTAGTTTCATTGACTATATCTAAAATCTGTTTTTATTATTTATTTTTTTGTGCATCACTAGTTCATATACCTTTAGAGATCCTGGACTACGACAAAATTCACTTATATATAACCAGCTGTGTACTAAAAGGCAGATATACAGTAATGCAATTGCTTCATTAAACATAGCAAGCATTGAAAATTGGTTAGGGGGACCCCACAGCATATTTCAGCCTTGTTGAGATGGTGGTGATTGATTCTGACTTTGAAATGCCTTCGTGAAGGAAGCTTGCCAATCCAGTTCACTGTGACATCAGCATCGAGTTCTTTATCACTTAATTGGGATTGAATAATTGATAGTCATATGTATCTGTCAAATCTACAAAAGCAGAGTAGAAAAGCTGATTTTCACATTGACCTTCAGTAGAACCGGATGGGGTTAGAGCCAACTGAACCATATTTTTTTTTATTATGAAAGTCTGTAGTGAATAGAAAGGAAGCCCATCAGAACTTGTATTGTATACTGTATTTCATCAGGAGACCGTGGCAAGATAGGAATAGTGCTGGCTAATGTCATTAAGAATTTTTCCATTGAGCTCATCATTTTGACTGGGCACAAAATTAGATAATTTAGCTTATTTTTATCAATTTTTCGTATATGGTACAAAAACCGAAGTGGACATTTTAAGTAAATCTACCTGCAGCATTCCAGTTTATATCTCATTTGAACAGCATAATAATCTGTTGAGAATTATTGAGATTACTTTCCTTTTAAAGTTCTTTTAGAGTAATTAACAACTCACCTGAAGCTGTGTCTGTTTGTAAGAGATCTCATAAAATAACAGTGTAAACTAAATCCCAATCTCTTTAAACCTGGAGGCCCCAACCTGTCTAGGGACACAAGATCAAAATATTACATTCTAGTCAGTTACTTGTTTATGAAGAGCATTACTTATCAGTTTGATATCAGTAAAACTAAACTTCTAAGTCATGTAAGAGAATCTGATTTTGTTATTTTATAAGTTTTGTGTATAGTCTGGTCTGAGTTTTGTGTTACTTGTGCAGCAAACATTTGGAGATCACCCCTTGTTTCTTTTGAAAGGTAACAATTTAAGATGAAAGGCAGTTTATGCCTGGAGGGCCTATCTTTATTCATTTAAGCCTTGCGAGTCCACGTTTGTTTTCATGTTACTGAAATAAGTAATTTTATATGTTCTTCTATATCACTGTTGCACTATTCTTAACTGAAGGGATTATCTGCCAAGAATAGATTAATGTCTGTCAAGTATACCAAAGCCTTTAGGGGTCTATATTAGAACATCGAAGTTTCAAAACTTCTAATATTCTAATATCAACCCCTATTCAGCGAATGCTTACAACATCGAACATGCAGAACAGTGAATTTTTTCCTAGGGAAAAAATTTGCTGTTTCAAAACACATACACACAACACAGGCACACCAAACAAAACAGCAATCCACACACATACACCTAAAATCTTACATCTAACCCTACATTAAACTGTACATACACCACTAACTATCCACTTACCTTAACCCAAACCCTAACCCTAAGGTCCATCACAATCACACACTCAACTCACCCGCGCCCTAACCTTAACTCACCTACCCCGCCCTAACCCTCACGTCCACACAATCGCACACTTACATGACTGCGCCCTAACCCTAAGTCACCGAACCCGCCCTAACCCTCACATCCACACAATCGCACACATACCTAACCCACGCGCTAACCCTAACTCAACTAATCCGCACCCAATCGCACACTTACCTGAACCCAACCCGTAACTTTCCACCACAGTGCTGAAAATAGCGAAGCGACAGAAACGGACAACTGGATTCTTTCCCTAGGAAAAAATTCGGTTTTCTGTAGCTTCACTATTTTCAGCATTCTCTGAATAGAGGTCGATATTAGAACATTCGAAGTTTTGAAACTTCGATGTTCTAATATAGACCCAGCCTTTAGTACTTACAGGCACCGTACATCACATATACACTCCCTGTGTAAGGCATGGAGCATAAAGGTGATGTACAGACACACATACTCAGAACTTCTTTACCGCTAGTCTGAATGCCATCACTGAATGTTGGTCTGAACGCCTTTCTTCTGTGCTGGTTACCAAGTCATTTTTTTCGGATAAGTGCCCCTTGAGGTTTCTCCTTAACTTCTTTTTCTTTAGTATCGATTGGTTTCATGACATCTTGAAAGGGAAAATGTCAGTGTGGGAGATAGATTCCCCGTAAAGATTGTCATGACCAATGCCTCTTTTATCTGTGTGCTTCCCACGACCATATGTGGTGTTCTATCTGCCAAGCTTTTGTCCTTAAGACCCTAAATATTTGTCTCTTCTCCTTATCTATTTAGCTTGAAATGTCTTTCTCGAGTCTAGTGAAATCCTGGAGGATCATAATGTGATTGCTTTGGATTCCACTGTCATGACTCCATTGGAGGACAGCATGGATTCCACTTCTCAGACATGTGGGGAGACTTTAAAAATGTCTGCTGCAGATGGTGAGGGGAAACCTCAGTTGATTATAACTAAGGGACCGAGGGGAATTCCACAGATTTTAGTGAGGGAGGAGATCCCTACTATTCTCATTGAGGGCTATCAAGGGTCTGACCCTCCTAGGATGTTTCCTGTGAAGTCCCACAGAAAATGAAACAGAAAACCAAATATCTTTCTCCTGCAGTTAAGGATCCTCAACATGAATGGCAGGATTTTTACTCAGGGGGTTGTTTAAAGTTTTAGTGGCTTTAAAGCTTCCTGAAGGATTGTCTGTGCCTGCCCCTCCCTGGTCTTCCACTCCTCTTAAAGGACCAAGGGAACTGGATTCCTTTGATGAAGATCATGACTCTGGGGAAGAATCCTTATTACTATTCTTCTCAAATCCCTTCCTCCTTGGATTATTGTTCAGAGGAAGAGGATTCTGTTAGTCCATATTTTCCTTTGGAGGAACTCTCGCTTTTGGGGACACTGTTACTTGTATGATGGAATTCTTTAAGTGGGATTGTTCTCAAGTCTCTGACATTCAGAAAAGGTATTATGACTGCTTCCAGATAGAGTCTCCTAAACCTTCTGCCATTCCCCCCTTTTTGGCTGCCCTCTTAGATACCTTTTCAGCAGCTTCTATGGTCCCTGATTCTCAACCCTCTGCTCCCAGGAAACCTGACAGATTTTAGAAGATGCTTCATGAATGCAAATTTCTGTATACATGCCCTTCTGTTCATCCTTTTTAGTGTCTGTCTCATTGGATGAACTCTCCAAACTTTTGCCCTCTACCAAGCTAATTCCTTCAGACAAGGACAGTAGGACCATACATAGGCTGGGCAAAAAAGGTTTATATTGCTGCTACCTTATTATTTTAGGGCTATTAACTACCAGACTCATATGACAAGGTGTGTTTTGACTCTCTTTTTCAGGTTTCTCAGGTAATCTCTGATCTCCCTGACTCTGAGGGGAAGACTTCTGCCCTTTCCTTGTTGGGTTCCACCTCTCAAGAAGACTTCTGCCCTTTCCTTGTTGGGTTCCACCTCTCAAGTTGGCTGCTCTTCTTTTAAGTGCAGTTATGGTGCTGCCAATGCTTCTTCCAGGGCTGCTGCCTTTGGCTCTGTTATGAGGCATTACTCTTGGCTTCATCTGCAGGCTTTGCCTGATGACATTAAAGCCAAATTGTTGGATGCTCCTATGGATAATAAAAACCTTTTTGGTACTACTGCTATAGGACTTTTCAAATCTCTTTAGAATAATGGCAAAGCCTTGCAGAAGATGAAACATATTTTTGTTTCTCCTATTCCAACATTTCAAAGGAATTATCCTTCCAAATATGCTTTTGTTCATAGGCAGTCTTGCCCTCTGCCAAAGGGTAAAAAGGGTTCTAGATGTGTGCCTCCTGCCAAGTATACTGAAACACGTACTTCCCAGAAATCTACTTTTCAGGACAAGTCATGTTCTGTTTGACAACTTGCTTCCCCTTTCCCTTGTCTGGGTTTCTTTATACCTTCATCTTTCCCTCTCCCTTCCAAACTGGTTGAGAATCACAACATGTTTTTGGGTTCTGTCTGTTTTCTACAAGGGGTATTTCATGGTCTGGAAATCCCTTCTTTCCTTTTTGGACATTCTTCAACCTCCTCAGGATAGCTTCCTTTCTCACAGAGGTGTTTCATTCTCTTTTGTTTCAGGGCACCATTTAAGCTATACCCCTGCCCAGGTAGGGAGGAGTTTTTATTCCAGTATGTATATAGTCCCCAGGCAGGAAGGCACTTGGAGACCAATTCTGGACCTTTCTCAGCTCAACACTTTTCTCAGCATTCCTTCCTTTTGGATGTTGTCTCTTCAAACTTTATTTCCACTTCTTGTTCCGCAGGTCTTTCTGATCTTGCTGGATCTCAAGGATGCTTACCTTCATATCCCCATCCACTCCCTTTACAGGAAATTGTTTTTGTTTCATTGTGGAGGCAGTCATGGCCAGGAACTTCCTCAGGGCCCTTGAGTTCATGGCTTCCACTATTCTTGTGCTTCCTCTGACCAGGCCCCATGTGAGAAAGCTACATTGGTACCTCAAGTCAATATGGTTTCAACATTGCCACCCCCTGGACTTCCCATTCCCCTTCCTTCCTTCTCTCAAGTTAAAGATTCAGTGGTAGAGTTTTCAACACTCTCTCAACCTGGGGCTTCCTTTCCAAACTCTAGCCCTGACTCAAAATCTCTTTACAGATGTCTCAGACAGTGATGGGAGCCCTCCTTCAACTCTCTCTCAAGGTTCAGGGTCTGAGGTCTCTGCATCAGAGGTCAGATGACATCAATATAAAGGAGATGAGGGATCTGCTTCTAGCTATTCAGGATTTTCATTCCCTATTTCTTTCGGGACCCTCAAAATTTTCACAGGCAACACCACAGTGATGTGGTATGTCAGCAAGCAAGGGGCTACAAGGTCTTACCTTCTTTGCAGACTAGCTCTTCAGGTATGGGAATGCACTGTTCAGTATAAATTGACTTTTCAGGCAGTTTACATTCCCTCAGAGCATGATCTAGTGGCAGACTTCTTGAGCAGGTCCAACACACAGGGTCATGAATGGGTGCTTCACAGTGATGTGCTCCTGGACATTGTCCATCAGTGGGGTATTCCTCGGGTAGATCTTTTTGCCTCTCCTCTGAACAGATAACATCTTCTATTCTGTTTCCAGAGTTCCAAGTCCTCTGACTTGAAATGTGGATGCCTTGTTATTTTCCTTAGAAGGGGATTTTTCTGTATGCCTTCCCTCCCTTCTTCTGCTTTTGAAGATCTTGCACAAGATCAGGCAAGACTCTGCCAGAATCTTGCTAGTGACTCTCTTTTGGCCCAGACAGCATTGGTTCCCCCTTCAGTTTAGTAGTACTGCAACAGTGTAAAGAGAAGAACATCTACTGTTAATGGTAAGATTTTACACAACTGTACTTTCTTCTTGCTTAGCAGTCCATTTGACATTCTTCATTCCAATGGTAATTTTTGTGATCAAAAGTATGTTCAGGAATACCGAAAGAATGATTATCTTAGAGGTCACTTAGGTGGATCACTGTACCTTTTGGATTAGTGAGTAAATGGTCTTGTTATACTGTTCAAATAGACTCACTATACCTTTCAGTTCAATAAACAACAGATATTCTGCAACACTTTGGGTAATGAACAGAGCTCTTAGAAGCAGTAAAATGTGACAGCATTGTATGGTATAGGATCCTGCACACTCTGGGTAATGAACAGAGCTCTTGGAAGCAGTAAATTGTGACAGCATTGTATGGTGTAGGATCCATGTTGTTTACAATGTCTAGATAGGAAAGAATGACAAAAGAATGACAGAAGAGTGTTGCTGAGGAACTGTTTTATTTCAGTGTAAAATGTACATGGGGAAGCAGGACCTCTACATGTCACATGGTTCTTCAGTATCTGCCAGTGTTTTATAAAATGTAAACAAGCGACAAACTTGTATGTTTCAAAAACAATTTGATAATAAAAAGATGTAATTCAAGACCAGTTCTGTAAAAAGACATGCTCTACAAATGTATGACATTTTCTTTACAGAAAGTTAATGACATCTACACTGATGACATTTCACTTAAAAGTGTTTGTTAATGCAAAGGATCAGAAGTCTGCCAGTTTTTATTTTAATTTAAGTGCTATTTTTAAAGAATACATGATAGAGATGACAGATGAACACTTGCAGACCCCACAATGCATTAGATAATATTTACAATATTAGGAAAGGTATGAAACAAAACAGATGAGTGCCTTACACTTTGGGAAAGTATTGTGATATGCAAGTAAAGCATGAGTTCCTACTTCCGTTCACTAAAAGTGGGAGTCAGTAGACAGAATGCTGTTATTTCATACTCTGTGGCACTGAACATGACATAATGACTTCGCAGATATAACTGTGTGTAACAACAAGCAGGTCATGTGAGAAACAACGCAGTGGGTGTCACTGGATGACTGAAACAACAGACTAGAGAAAAGCTATGGAAGTGGCTTATCTACAATTTAACAAGGAATCTGACACAGTCTCCTACAAAGAGCACCATGTAAGTTTTATTCCCCTACTAGTGCTTGTTGCTTGTTTCCCCACATGTTAAGTTCTTGTTCATACCCTCCTGATGTAAGAGTTCCCTGAGTAGGATATCTGTACTTTTAGTGAAACTGCAAGTTTTGTAAACTTTGGAAGGTGTTTCCCCATCCCCACAGATGTGCTACAGTTGAGTTAGCATACACAAGTAAGAGGTGAGTGTGCACCTCATCCATTGGGATACAGTGGTTGTGATTGTTGCTTGTATGTCACAGTTATAGGGGAATTGTTTTGTTGATCTTTTGTCATTGGCAAAGTAGGGTTATAGGTGGGTTGTAGTTATTCATAGGGAAGTGTTTTAGCTTTATGTTGCATTAGAGATTTAAACTCAGGCATATAGTCAGAAGTGAAACATTAACATTAAATGTTAATGAAACTGAGCTTCAAAGAAGGTTTAACACACTCTCTATAGGCTTATACATTGTGGTTTATGCCAGCTGAAAACTAAAAGAGACACACAAACACACATATATATTGGAGTAAATGAGTTACACTCTTCTAATGTTGACTGATAAGATGGATTCAGAGGAAAGGCTACTTGTAACACATTGTATGAGTTAAATGCTGGCACATAATAAGGATTTGTAGATAGGAGAGTTATACAAAGTGTGCACTTGTACACTGCACAGCACTGTATGGGTCTAGTCCGTAATTCCAACAGCCTCCTCCCTAAGCTGTAATAGTCAAATTCCGCAGCATGAAACTACCAATATTTGTCAAAGTTGCTAAATGTCAGTTTTCTGAGATACCAAGACTTCAGCTGCTCTGCTTTCAAACTGAGGGATTGAAGTTATAGAAATTAAATGTTTTATAGGGGCTAAACCCCTTGCAGCCCCCACCAGGGAAATTGTGTCCTTCACATTCCCTGCTACTTTCTCACTTTCTCTCTGTATGTGTATGTTCATAGGTTCATAGGTTGGTACTAGGCTATCGGTCCTAGGGCCTATACAGGCCTAGCCATAACAATTCCCTGGCTATTTCTTCCCACACTATTTACTTCCCTGGACCCCTGTCTAGCAGGGTGACTGATGTGATCCCCGGGGTGAATTTCCTTTCTCCCATCCAATCGCCAAGGCTCCTTTTGAAGAGGGCCAAGGAGGCGCTCTGCTTGACATGTATGGGCAGTCTATTCCAGAGTCTGGGGAGTCTCTGGGTCAGGAACCTATTTCTCCAGCATGTTTTGTTTGTTGTGATGACAAGGTTTAAATCCCTGGAGCATATGGCTCTGAGGGATTGGGATTTCTTTAAGTATAGCATGTCCAACAGCCCTGGGTTTGACATGGCCTTGTATGTTAAGCAGAGATCGCCTCTGAGTAGATGATATGTGACAGAGTATAGCTGGAGTTTTTTAAGGTGGTTAGCATAGGGCATCTGCTTTAGGCCTGTGATTCATTTAGTGAGGTATTTCTGTGGCCTTTCCAGTTGTTGCAGATGTCTTGAGAGGTACATACCAAATGGGGCATTGTATTCTATAATGGGTCTAATGAGGGATGAGTACAGTGGGACAATGACCTCCTTTTTTCTGGATGAAAAGCCCTTAGTGATGAGGTGTGCCACATAGAAGGATTTTCTGACTGTTGTGGTGATGTGGTTATTGAAGGTGAGACCACTGTCCACCTGTGTCCCTAAGTCTCTTATCACACTTTCGGTGTTTAGTGTACTGCCACCTATGTGGTAATTTATGGGTACATGTTTTTTTTCCAAAAGGGGATAACTATACATTTCTTGGCATTGAGCTTGAGCCCATGGCTCTGGCACCAAGCATCTGTTTCTGTAAGGCCCTTTTGTAGAGTATCCACATCATTTGGGGATTCAATAATGGCTCCCAGTTTGCAGTCATCTGCAAACTTTGTTAGCCAGAGTCCCTTAGTGTTGGCCTGTACTTCAGAGAAGTAGATGTCAAACAAGAGCGGTCCCAGGACTGAACCCTGAGGTACTCCACTTGTCACTTGTCTGGAGCTGGATTTGGAGTCAGCTACTTTTACAGTGTGGGTTCTGTCAGTAAGCCAGCTGGCAACCCATTGAGTGACGTAGGGATTAATGCTCAGCTTAGTAAGTTTATCTATGATTCCAGAGTGGGGGATTGTGTCAAAGGCCTTGGCGAGGTCCAGATAGGCTGTGTGGACTGCCTTACCCTCATCCATGGCTCTGGAGACTGATTCAAAGAAGTCAGTCAGGTTCAGAAGACAAGATCGGCCCTTCACGAACCCAAACTGGGTGGGGTCCAGTGTTTGAAGGTTGCCATTATCTTTGTTTATAAGTTCCATGAAAATAAATTCCATGGCCTTGCAGATCAGGCTCATCAGACTGATGGGGGGCAGTAGTTCCTGGGATCCAAGGTGGATCCCCCCCTTGTGGAGTGGGATAACTGTAGCTGTATGCCACTCTGTGGACACGAAGCCTGAGGTGAGGGTATGATTA
The DNA here is from genome assembly GCF_019279795.1 of Protopterus annectens. Classification (NCBI taxonomy): domain Eukaryota; kingdom Metazoa; phylum Chordata; order Ceratodontiformes; family Protopteridae; genus Protopterus; species Protopterus annectens. The sequence continues at coordinate 25,583,932 of NC_056726.1, read as the reverse complement.
AACATGACACTTAGGTGAGGTGCCAGTTCATTTTGTAGTTCATGTAGTACACAGCCCAGTATGTCATCTGGTCCCACGGATGCTGTATTCTTAGCATTGGAGAGTGTGTTTTTTACCTGTGTGGCCATTATTACCAGAATTTGGCAATCTTCTGGTATTGAGATGGGCCATTTAGGGGGTGAGAGGGGGGTGAAGTTGGCATTGAATCGATCTGCCAGGATATTGGTAATAACCTTGGGATCAGTATATTTAATGCCATTCTGCTGTAGCTCAGAGCAGATCTGAGCATTGCCATTTAGATTCTTGACATAGTTATAGAATGCCTTGTGGTTGTCTTTGGAATCTTTGGCAATTTTATTTTCGTAACTAGTTTTGGAGGATTTTACGAGGGATCTCAGCTTCTTACTGAGGCTGGTAAGGGATTTTTTTGCATCGTGGGATTTTCCTCTTTTCTGCAACAGTTTCTTCCTTTTGTTGTAAAGTTTGTTTATGGCAGGGGACCACCAGATTGGCTTCCTTTTTTTGGAGGAGAGCATCTTGGTTCTGTTTGGGATGGCACGATTCATGCATGAGTGGATGTGCTCGTACAGTGCCTTAGTGTAGGACTCAACAGTCAAACTTTCAGTTCCCATCTGCATGGGTGTCATGAAGTTTGTCACTTCTGACTTGAAGTAGCATGAAGTTGGCTTTGGAGAAGTTTTTATGGAGGTTTCTGTACTGGGGAGTGGGGGTGGGATGTGGATGTTGAGGGTGATTAGCTTATGATCTAACCTGACCAACGAGGGGGTGACCATAGGTGTTGAGCATCGATTTCCCATGTTGGTAATGACCAGGTCTAGGATATTGGAGACCCTGGTGGGACAATGGATTAGTTGATCCAGGGCATTGAAATTTATGAATTCCAAGAACCACTGGGCAAAGGTGTTGGTACATGAGTAGTTTTCCCAGTTAATGGCAGGGTAGTTGAAATCACTCAGTATTAGGGTGTTTGGTTGTATCTTAATATTTTCCAGTATGTGTAGAAAGGTCTAGTGAGAATCTTGTGGCATGGTGGCGGATCTGTAGCAAGCTACAATTTGGATTGCAGTCTTACCTAGTGTTAGTTGCACCTGGAGAATTTCAGACGCATTGTGTTGGGCAACTAGCCTGGTGGTGTGAATATCCTTGGTGACTATGGACACTCCTCCACCTTTAGTGTTTCGATCCTGGGTTGGTGGCCGAAAAGTGTGGTAAGAGTTGTAGCCTGGTATTGCAGGGGTGCTCTCTGGAGCCTTGAACCAGGTCTCAGTTACTGCACAGATATCGATGTTCTCCATTTTTAGGAGTGCCTCGAGAGTGTGCATTTTGAGGTTTAGACTTCTAGCATTGAGTAGCATTACCTTCAGATTTTGCATGCTTGTACCTATTACAGAGGTGGTTTTGTCCTTTGAACTTTGCCTAAAAAAGGCACTATAGGGGTGGCAAGAGCCTTAGCCAGTAACCTGAATCCCAGAGGCAACAGGTGCAGACCATCTCTGGCAAAGCATTGTGGTCTGTGATCATGTTGTCCCAGGCAGACAGATACTAGATCCCCTTTGAATGACACCAGAAGCTTAGCCAATTGTTGAAGTCAATCATTTTGTCCTTATATTGTGATATCATTCTGGGTGAAGGCAGGATGCTACTCGGGGCTAGGGTCATACCTACCTGGGCCACATGATCCTTGAGCTCTTCCATGTCTTTTTTCATGTAGTCCAGGGAGGTACGTCTCAAGTCATTCACTCCAGCATGGACAATGACAGAGTCATATTTGTACTTGTTGTGGAGTGACTTGAGTGCATGCATTATTTGGTGGATCCTGGCACCTGACAGGCAGCTGACTGTAATTTTCTCCTTGTTCAGCCTGGTGAGTGGGACATTAGTGTGCCTGACTATAGAGTCACCTATGACTAAAGTGTTAGGTACGTTGTCTTGCCTTAGGGGCTGTTGCTGTGTGGCACACTGGTGTTGTGAGCTATGTGACACTTTGGTTGTGATTTTTGTTTGTTTGCATTTCAGCTTCGGAGGTCCTTGTTGCTTGGGCAGATTACAGTTAAGGGCCTCCGTATATGAGAATTTAGTGTTGCTATCAGTGGATGTTGGTGTTGTGAGTTTAGAAGGGCTATGTGTTGCTTGAGGTGTAGTTCAGGTGTTAACCTTCTCCTCTTGACTGTCTAGCACAATCTTGGTTGGAGGGAGCTTTGCCTCATGTTTGGCAATGTAAGTACATCTCTCACAGGTTGTAGTGTTGAGTGGTAGGAGGAGAGGGTTGTCTGTGTACATGAGGCAATTGCTGCATTGCCCCAGTATGCCCAGATTCACCAGGTGGACAGGAGAAATCACAGGAAGCTGACCCTTGGACATGCCTGGTTTGGTGATTTTTTTTTTAAAGTACAGGAGCGGTTTTCTCTTCCCTTAGCAAGATACTTTGCAATTATAGGCTGTTTAGTGCCTATGATTAATTTGTCCTTATTAATGAGAGTTGAGTGCTTGTATCAGTTTAAGTGGTCCCGTCCTAGTGCTTTCCAGCAGGTTTTAGTGCAAGTACTAGTCACAGGGATGCTTAAAGGTAAGATGAAAAAAATGGTTTAACCTAAACATTGCAGTGTGCACTAGAGAAGTTAGATGGGAAAGCAGGTAACTTAAGTTTTACCTGTCTAAAAAGTTAAGTTTTAGTAGAGAGTCACTATTTTTAAAACAGCAAGATAGATTGAAAGGGGGTGATCACTTTGGTATTCTGATACTATGGAACACAGTAGGATGGCAAATAAATTTAAATAGTTAAAGGGGAGTGATTTCACAAAATGATAATTTTGTGCTTACTCACAGAAGCCAGTGAAAGCAGAGAGGAAATAAGATATATGGTCAAATTAACATAAGAGGCAGGCAACTAGAAAGAGAGTGGTATTTATGAACAGAATAGTAACAGGGTGGGCGGATGGGAAAAAAATTCTGCCTGACTCACAAGAGACAAAGCTGGTCTCTCTTTTGAAGTTTTAATGTGCAGTTAAAAGCAGAATACAAGTGAAACACAAGGTAAAGAAAACAAATCACAGTATTCAAAATATAAAAAGGCAATAAACTAATACAAAATACAACAAATAAAAAGCAAACTAACCTTTCCTTCACAGCAAAGTGTAGCAGAGTCTGGGTGAGCCTTTCTAATAAAGCTCTGAAATGTTTTATTTTACCCCTTAAATAGAAGGTTTAGTTCCTAGCTCCACCCCCTCAGTTCACAAATGATTAACCTTAAGTGACCTCTTCTATCTTATGTATGAGTCCTTAATTGATCAGTTCTAATTTCTGCCTGACTCACAAGAGACAGAGCTGTGGTCTCTTTTGAAGTTTTAATATGCAGTTAAAAGCAGAATACAAGTGAAACACAAGGTAAAGAAAACAAATCACAGTATTCAAAATATAAAAAGGCAATAAACTAATACAAAATACAACAAATAAAAAGCAAACTAACCTTTCCTTCACAGCAAAGTGTAGCAGAGTCTGGGTGAGCCTTTCTAATAAAGCTCTGAAATGTTTTTATTTTACCCCTTAAATAGAAGGTTTAGTTCCTAGCTCCATCCCTCACTTCACAAATGATTCACCTTAAGTGATCTCTTCTATCTTATATATGAGTCCTTAATTGATCAGGTCTAATTTCTGCCTGACTCACAAGAGACAGAGCTGTGGTCTCTTTTGAAGTTTTAATATGCAGTTAAAAGCAGAATACAAGTGAAACACAAGGAAAAGAAAACACATCACAGTATTCAAAATATAAAAAGGCAATAAACTAATACAAAATACAACAAATAAAAAGCAAACTAACCTTTCCTTCACAGCAAAGTGTAGCAGAGTCTGGGTGAGCCTTTCTAATAAAGCTCTGAAATGTTTTATTTTACCCTTAAATAGAAGGTTTAGTTCCTAGCTCCACCCCCTCGGTTCACAAATGATTAACCTTAAGTGACCTCTTCTATCTTATGTATGAGTCCTTAATTGATCAGTTCTAATTTCTGCCTGACTCACAAGAGACAGAGCTGTGGTCTCTTTTGAAGTTTTAATATGCAGTTAAAAGCAGAATACAAGTGAAACACAAGGTAAAGAAAACAAATCACAGTATTCAAAATATAAAAGGTAATAAACTAATACAAAATACAACAAATAAAAAGCAAACTAACCTTTCCTTCACAGCAAAGTGTAGCAGAGTCTGGGTGAGCCTTTCTAATAAAGCTCTGAAATGTTTTATTTTACCCTTAAATAGAAGGTTTAGTTCCTAGCTCCACCCCTCAGTTCACAAATGATTAACCTTAAGTGACCTCTTCTATCTTATGTATGAGTCCTTAATTGATCAGTTCTAATTTCTGCCTGACTCACAAGAGACAGAGCTGTGGTCTCTTTTGAAGTTTTAATATGCAGTTAAAAGCAGAATACAAGTGAAACACAAGGTAAAGAAAACAAATCACAGTATTCAAAATATAAAAAGGCAATAAACTAATACAAAATACAACAAATAAAAAGCAAACTAACCTTTCCTTCACAGCAAAGTGTAGCAGAGTCTGGGTGAGCCTTTCTAATAAAGCTCTGAAATGTTTTATTTTACCCCTTAAATAGAAGGTTTAGTTCCTAGCTCCACCCCCTCAGTTCACAAATGATTAACCTTAAGTGACCTCTTCTATCTTATGTATGAGTCCTTAATTGATCAGTTCTAATTTCTGCCTGACTCACAAGAGACAGAGCTGTGGTCTCTTTTGAAGTTTTAATATGCAGTTAAAAGCAGAATACAAGTGAAACACAAGGTAAAGAAAACAAATCACAGTATTCAAAATATAAAAAGGCAATAAACTAATACAAAATACAACAAATAAAAAGCAAACTAACCTTTCCTTCACAGCAAAGTGTAGCAGAGTCTGGGTGAGCCTTTCTAATAAAGCTCTGAAATGTTTTATTTTACCCCTTAAATAGAAGGTTTAGTTCCTAGCTCCACCCCTCAGTTCACAAATGATTAACCTTAAGTGACCTCTTCTATCTTATGTATGAGTCCTTAATTGATCAGTTCTAATTTCTGCCTGACTCACAAGAGACAGAGCTGTGGTCTCTTTTGAAGTTTTAATATGCAGTTAAAAGCAGAATACAAGTGAAACACAAGGTAAAGAAAACAAATCACAGTATTCAAAATATAAAAAGGCAATAAACTAATACAAAATACAACAAATAAAAAGCAAACTAACCTTTCCTTCACAGCAAAGTGTAGCAGAGTCTGGGTGAGCCTTTCTAATAAAGCTCTGAAATCTTTTATTTTACCCTTAAATAGAAGGTTTAGTTCCTATGTCCACCTCTCAGTTTACAAATGATTAACCTTAAGTGACCTCTTCTATCTTATGTATGAGTCCTTAATTGATCAGTTCTAATTTCTGCCTGACTCACAAGAGACAGAGCTGTGGTCTCTTTTGAAGTTTTAATATGCAGTTAAAAGCAGAATACAAGTGAAACACAAGGTAAAGAAAACAAATCACAGTATTCAAAATATAAAAAGGCAATAAACTAATACAAAATACAACAACTAAAAGCAAACTAATGTTTTCTTCACAGCAAAGTGTAGCAGAGTCTGGGTGAGCCTTTCTTATAAAGCTCTAAATGTTTTATTTTACCCTTAAATAGAAGGTTTAGTTCCTAGCTCCACCCCCTCAGTTCACAAATGATTAACCTTAAGTGACCTCTTCTATCTTATGTATGAGTCCTTAATTGATCAGTTCTAATTTCTGCCTGACTCACAAGAGACAGAGCTGTGGTCTCTTTTGAAGTTTTAATATGCAGTTAAAAGCAGAATACAAGTGAAACACAAGGTAAAGAAAACAAATCACAGTATTCAAAATATAAAAAGGCAATAAACTAATACAAAATACAACAAATAAAAAGCAAACTAACCTTTCCTTCACAGCAAAGTGTAGCAGAGTCTGGGTGAGCCTTTCTAATAAAGCTCTGAAATGTTTTATTTTACCCCTTAAATAGAAGGTTTAGTTCCTAGCTCCACCCCCTCAGTTCACAAATGATTAACCTTAAGTGACCTCTTCTATCTTATGTATGAGTCCTTAATTGATCAGTTCTAATTTCTGCCTGACTCACAAGAGACAGAGCTGTGGTCTCTTTTGAAGTTTTAATATGCAGTTAAAAGCAGAATACAAGTGAAACACAAGGTAAAGAAAACAAATCACAGTATTCAAAATATAAAAAGGCAATAAACTAATACAAAATACAACAAATAAAAAGCAAACTAGCCTTTCCTTCACAGCAAAGTGTAGCAGAGTCTGGGTGAGCCTTTCTAATAAAGCTCTGAATTTTTTTATTTTCCCCTTAAAATAGAAGGTTTAGTTCCTAGCTTCACCCCTCAGTTCACAAATGAGTAAACTTAAGTGACGTCTTCTATCTTATGCATGAGTCCTTAGATGATCAGTTCTAATTTCTGCCTGTCTCACAAGAGACATAGCTGTGGTCTCTTTTGCAGTTTTAATATGCAGTTATAAGCAGAATAAAAGTGATACACAAGGTGAAGAAAACAAATCACAGTATTGAAATATAAAAAGGCTATAAACTAATACAAAATACAACAAATAAAAAGCAAACTAACCTTTCCTTCACAGCAAAGTGTAGCAGAGTCTGGATCAGCCTTTCTAATAAAGCACTGAAATGTTATATATTTACCCCTTAAATATAAGATTTAGGTCCTAGCTCCTCCCCCTCGGTTCAAAAATGATTAACCCTAAGTGACCTATTCTATCTTATGTATGAGTGCCTAATTGATCAGTTCTAATTTCTGCTTGACTCACAAGAGACAGAGCTGTGGTCTCTTTTGAAGTTTTAATATGCAGTTAAAAGCAGAATACAAGTGAAACACAAGGTAAAGAAAACAAATCACAGTATTCAAAATATAAAAAGGCAATAAACTAATACAAAATACAACAAATAAAAAGCAAACTAACCTTTCCTTCACAGCAAAGTGTAGCAGAGTCTGGGTGAGCCTTTCTAATAAAGCTCTGAAATGTTTTATTTTACCCCTTAAATAGAAGGTTTAGTTCCTAGCTCCACCCCTCAGTTCACAAATGATTAACCTTAAGTGACCTCTTCTATCTTATGTATGAGTCCTTAATTGATCAGTTCTAATTTCTGCCTGACTCACAAGAGACAGAGCTGTGGTCTCTTTTGAAGTTTTAATATGCAGTTAAAAGCAGAATACAAGTGAAACACAAGGTAAAGAAAACAAATCACAGTATTCAAAATATAAAAAGGCAATAAACTAATACAAAATACAACAAATAAAAAGCAAACTAACCTTTCCTTCACAGCAAAGTGTAGCAGAGTCTGGGTGAGCCTTTCTAATAAAGCTCTGAAATGTTTTATTTTCCCCTTAAATAGAAGGTTTAGTTTCTAGCTCCACCACCTCAGTTCACAAATGATTAACCTTAAGTGACCTCTTCTATCTTATGTATGAGTCCTTAATTGATCAGTTCTAATTTCTGCCTGACTCACAAGAGACAGAGCTGTGGTCTCTTTTGAAGTTTTAATATGCAGTTAAAAGCAGAATACAAGTGAAACACAAGGTAAAGAAAACAAATCACAGTATTCAAAATATAAAAAGGCAATAAACTAATACAAAATACAACAAATAAAAAGCAAACTAACCTTTCCTTCAGAGCAAAGTGTAGCAGAGTCTGAGTAAGCCTTTCTAATAAAGCTCTGAAATGTTTTATTTTTACCCTTGAAATAGAAGGTTTAGTTCCTAGCTCCACCACCGCAATTCACAAATTATTAACATTAAGTGACCTCTTCTATCTTATGTATGAGTCCTTAATTGATCAGTTCTAATTTCTGCCTGACTCACAAGAGACAGAGCTGTGGTCTCTTTTGAAGTTTTAATATGCAGTTAAAAGCAGAATACAAGTGAAACACAAGGTAAAGAAAACAAATCACAGTATTCAAAATATAAAAAGGCAATAAACTAATACAAAATACAACAAATAAAAAGCAAACTAACCTTTCCTTCACAGCAAAGTGTAGCAGAGTCTGGGTGAGCCTTTCTAATAAAGCTCTGAAATGTTTTATTTTACCCCTTAAATAGAAGGTTTAGTTCCTAGCTCCACCCCCTCAGTTCACAAATGATTAACCTTAAGTGACCTCTTCTATCTTATGTATGAGTCCTTAATTGATCAGTTCTAATTTCTGCCTGACTCACAAGAGACAGAGCTGTGGTCTCTTTTGAAGTTTTAATATGCAGTTAAAAGCAGAATACAAGTGAAACACAAGGTAAAGAAAACAAATCACAGTATTCAAAATATAAAAAGGCAATAAACTAATACAAAATACAACAAATAAAAAGCAAACTAACCTTTCCTTCACAGCAAAGTGTAGCAGAGTCTGGGTGAGCCTTTCTAATAAAGCTCTGAAATGTTTTATTTTACCCTTAAATAGAAGGTTTAGTTCCTAGCTCCACCCACTCAGTTCACAAATGATTAACCTTAAGTGACCTCTTCTATCTTATGAATGAGTGCTTAATTGATCAGTTCTAAATTCTACCTGACTCACAAAAGACAGAGCTGTGGTCTCTTTTGAAGTTTTAATATGCAGTTAAAAGCAGAATAAAAGTGAAACAGAAGGTAAAGAAAACAAATCACAGTATTCAAAATATAAAAAGGCAATAAACTAATACAAAATACAATAAATAAAAAGCAAACTAACCTTTCCTTCTCAGCAAAATGTAGCAGAGTCTGGGTGAGCCTTTCTAATAAAGCACTGACATTTTTTATTTATCCCTTAAAATAGAAGGTTTAGTTCCTAGCTCCACCCCCTCAGTTCACAAATGATTAACCTTAAGTGACTCTTTTATCTTCTGTATGATTCCTTGATTGATCAGTTCTAATTTCTGCCTGTCTCACAAGAGACAGAGCTCTGATCTCTTTTGAAGTTTTAATATGCAGTTAAAAGCAGAATAAAAGTGAAACAGAAAATAAAGAAAAAAAATCAAAGTATTCAAAATTTAAAAAGGCAATAAACTAATACAAAATACAACAAATAAAAAGCAAACTAACCTTTCCTTCACAGCAAAGTCTAGCAGAGTCTGGTTGATCCTTTCTAATAAAGCTCTGAAATGTTTTATTTTACCCCTTAAATAGAAGGTTTAGTTCCTAGCTCCACCCCCTCAGTTCACAAATGATTAACCTTAAGTGACCTCTTCTATCTTATGTATGAGTCCTTAATTGATCAGTTCTAATTTCTGCCTGACTCACAAGAGACAGAGCTGTGGTCTCTTTTGAAGTTTTAATATGCAGTTAAAAGCAGAATACAAGTGAAACACAAGGTAAAGAAAACAAATCACAGTATTCAAAATATAAAAAGGCAATAAACTAATACAAAATACAACAAATAAAAAGCAAACTAACCTTTCCTTCACAGCAAAGTGTAGCAGAGTCTGGGTGAGCCTTTCTAATAAAGCTCTGAAATGTTTTATTTTACCCCTTAAATAGAAGGTTTAGTTCCTAGCTCCACCCCTCAGTTCACAAATGATTAACCTTAAGTGACCTCTTCTATCTTATGTATGAGTCCTTAATTGATCAGTTCTAATTTCTGCCTGACTCACAAGAGACAGAGCTGTGGTCTCTTTTGAAGTTTTAATATGCAGTTAAAAGCAGAATACAAGTGAAACACAAGGTAAAGAAAACAAATCACAGTATTCAAAATATAAAAAGGCAATAAACTAATACAAAATACAACAAATAAAAAGCAAACTAACCTTTCCTTCACAGCAAAGTGTAGCAGAGTCTGGGTGAGCCTTTCTAATAAAGCTCTGAAATGTTTTATTTTACCCCTTAAATAGAAGGTTTAGTTCCAAGCTCCACCACCTCATTTTACAAATTATTAACCTTACGTGACCTCTTCTATCTTATGTATGAGTCCTGAATTGATCAGTTCTAATTTCTGCCTGACTCACAAGAGACAGAGCTGTGGTCTCTTTTGAAGCTTTAATATGCAGTTAAAAGCAGAGTACAAGTGAAACACAAGGTAGAGAAAACAAATCACAGTATTCAAAATATAAAAAGGCAACAAACTAATACAAAATACAACAAATAAAAAGCAAACTAACTTTTCTTCACAGAAAAGTGTAGCTGAATCTGGGTGAGCCTTTCTAATAATGCTCTGAAATATTTTATTTTATCCTTTAAATAGAAGGTTTAGTTCCAAGCTCCACCCCCTCAGTTCACAAATGATTAACCTTAAGTGACCTCTTCTATCTTATGTATGAGTCCTTAATTGATCAGTTCGAATTTCTGCCTGACCCACAAGAGGCAGAGCTGTGGTCTCTTTTGAAGTTTTAATATGCAGTTAAAAGCAGAATACAAGTGAAACACATGGTAAAGAAAACAAATCACAGTATTCAAAATATAAAAAGCAATAAACTAATACAAAATACAACAAATAAAAAGCAAACTAACCTTTCCTTCACAGCAAAGTGTAGCAGAGTCTGGGTGAGCCTTTCTAATAAAGCTCTGAAATGTTTTATTTTACCCCTTAAATAGAAGGTTTAGTTCCTAGCTCCACCTCCTCAGTTCACAAATGATTAACCTTAAGTGACCTCTTCTATCTTATGTATGAGTCCTTAATTGATCAGTTCTAATTTCTGCCTGACTCACAAGAGACAGAGCTGTGGTCTCTTTTGAAGTTTTAATATGCAGTTAAAAGCAGAATACAAGTGAAACACAAGGTAAAGAAAACAAATCACAGTATTCAAAATATAAAAAGGCAATAAACTAATACAAAATACAACAAATAAAAAGCAAACTAACCTTTCCTTCACAGCAAAGTGTAGCAGAGTCTGGGTGAGCCTTTCTAATAAAGCTCTGAAATGTTTTATTTTACCCCTTAAATAGAAGGTTTAGTTCCTAGCTCCACCCCTCAGTTCACAAATGATTAACCTTAAGTGACCTCTTCTATCTTATGTATGAGTCCTTAATTGATCAGTTCTAATTTCTGCCTGACTCACAAGAGACAGAGCTGTGGTCTCTTTTGAAGTTTTAATATGCAGTTAAAAGCAGAATACAAGTGAAACACAAGGTAAAGAAAACAAATCACAGTATTCAAAATATAAAAAGGCAATAAACTAATACAAAATACAACAAATAAAAAGCAAACTAACCTTTCCTTCACAGCAAAGTGTAGCAGAGTCTGGGTGAGCCTTTCTAATAAAGCTCTGAAATGTTTTATTTTACCCCTTAAATAGAAGGTTTAGTTCCTAGCTCCACCCCTCAGTTCACAAATGATTAACCTTAAGTGACCTCTTCTATCTTATGTATGAGTCCTTAATTGATCAGTTCTAATTTCTGCCTGACTCACAAGAGACAGAGCTGTGGTCTCTTTTGAAGTTTTAATATGCAGTTAAAAGCAGAATACAAGTGAAACACAAGGTAAAGAAAACAAATCACAGTATTCAAAATATAAAAAGGCAATAAACTAATACAAAATACAACAAATAAAAAGCAAACTAACCTTTCCTTCACAGCAAAGTGTAGCAGAGTCTGGGTGAGCCTTTCTAATAAAGCTCTGAAATGTTTTATTTTACCCCTTAAATAGAAGGTTTAGTTCCTAGCTCCACCCCCTCAGTTCACAAATGATTAACCTTAAGTGACCTCTTCTATCTTATGTATGAGTCCTTAATTGATCAGTTCTAATTTCTGCCTGACTCACAAGAGACAGAGCTGTGGTCTCTTTTGAAGTTTTAATATGCAGTTAAAAGCAGAATACAAGTGAAACACAAGGTAAAGAAAACAAATCACAGTATTCAAAATATAAAAAGGCAATAAACTAATACAAAATACAACAAATAAAAAGCAAACTAACCTTTCCTTCACAGCAAAGTGTAGCAGAGTCTGGGTGAGCCTTTCTAATAAAGCTCTGAAATGTTTTATTTTACCCCTTAAATAGAAGGTTTAGTTCCTAGCTCCACCCCTCAGTTCACAAATGATTAACCTTAAGTGACCTCTTCTATCTTATGTATGAGTCCTTAATTGATCAGTTCTAATTTCTGCCTGACTCACAAGAGACAGAGCTGTGGTCTCTTTTGAAGTTTTAATATGCAGTTAAAAGCAGAATACAAGTGAAACACAAGGTAAAGAAAACAAATCACAGTATTCAAAATATAAAAAGGCAATAAACTAATACAAAATACAACAAATAAAAAGCAAACTAACCTTTCCTTCACAGCAAAGTGTAGCAGAGTCTGGGTGAGCCTTTCTAATAAAGCTCTGAAATGTTTTATTTTCCCCTTAAATAGAAGGTTTAGTTCCTAGCTCCACCCCTCAGTTCACAAATGATTAACCTTAAGTGACCTCTTCTATCTTATGTATGAGTCCTTAATTGATCAGTTCTAATTTCTGCCTGACTCACAAGAGACAGAGCTGTGGTCTCTTTTGAAGTTTTAATATGCAGTTAAAAGCAGAATACAAGTGAAACACAAGGTAAAGAAAACAAATCACAGTATTCAAAATATAAAAAGGCAATAAACTAATACAAAATACAACAAATAAAAAGCAAACTAACCTTTCCTTCACAGCAAAGTGTAGCAGAGTCTGGGTGAGCCTTTCTAATAAAGCTCTGAAATGTTTTATTTTACCCTTAAGTAGAAGGTTTAGTTCCTAGCTCCACCCACTCAGTTCAAAAATGATTAACGTTTAGTGGCCTCTTCTATCTTATGTATGAGTGCTTAATTGATCAGTTCTAATTTCTGCCTGACTCACAAGAGACAGAGCTGTGGTCTCTTTTGAAGTTTTAATATGCAGTTAAAAGCAGCAAACAAGTGAAACACAAGGTAAAGAAAACAAATCACAGTATTCAAAATATATAAGGTAATAAACTAATACAAAATACAACAAATAAAAAGCAAACCAATCTTTCCTTCACAGCAAAGTGTAGCAGAGTCTGGGTGAGCCTTTCTAATAAAGCTTTGAAATGTTTTATTTTATCCCTTAAATAGAAGGTTTAGTTCCTAGCCTCACCCCCTCAGTTCACAAATGATTAACCTTAAGTGACCTCTTCTATCTTATGTATGAGTCCTTAATTGATCAGTTCTAATTTCTGCCTGACTCACAAGAGACAGAGCTGTGGTCTCTTTTGAAGTTTTAATATGCAGTTAAAAGCAGAATACAAGTGAAACACAAGGTAAAGAAAACAAATCACAGTATTCAAAATATAAAAAGGCAATAAACTAATACAAAATACAACAAATAAAAAGCAAACTAACCTTTCCTTCACAGCAAAGTGTAGCAGAGTCTGGGTGAGCCTTTCTAATAAAGCTCTGAAATGTTTTATTTTCCCCTTAAATAGAAGGTTTAGTTCCATGCTCCACCTCCTCAGTTCACAAATGATTAACCTTAAGTGACCTCTTCTATCTTATGTATGAGTCCTTAATTGATCAGTTCTAATTTCTGCCTGACTCACAAGAGACAGAGCTGTGGTCTCTTTTGAAGTTTTAATATGCAGTTAAAAGCAGAATACAAGTGAAACACAAGGTAAAGAAAACAAATCACAGTATTCAAAATATAAAAAGGCAATAAACTAATACAAAATACAACAAATAAAAAGCAAACTAACCTTTCCTTCACAGCAAAGTGTAGCAGAGTCTGGGTGAGCCTTTCTAATAAAGCTCTGAAATGTTTTATTTTACCCCTTAAATAGAAGGTTTAGTTCCTAGCTCCACCCCTCAGTTCACAAATGATTAACCTTAAGTGACCTCTTCTATCTTATGTATGAGTCCTTAATTGATCAGTTCTAATTTCTGCCTGACTCACAAGAGACAGAGCTGTGGTCTCTTTTGAAGTTTTAATATGCAGTTAAAAGCAGAATACAAGTGAAACACAAGGTAAAGAAAACAAATCACAGTATTCAAAATATAAAAAGGCAATAAACTAATACAAAATACAACAAATAAAAAGCAAACTAACCTTTCCTTCACAGCAAAGTGTAGCAGAGTCTGGGTGAGCCTTTCTAATAAAGCTCTGAAATGTTTTATTTTACCCTTAAATAGAAGGTTTAGTTCCTAGCTCCACCCCCTCAGTTCACAAATGATTAACCTTAAGTGACCTCTTCTATCTTATGTATGAGTCCTTAATTGATCAGTTCTAATTTCTGCCTGACTCACAAGAGACAGAGCTGTGGTCTCTTTTGAAGTTTTAATATGCAGTTAAAAGCAGAATACAAGTGAAACACAAGGTAAAGAAAACAAATCACAGTATTCAAAATATAAAAAGGCAATAAACTAATACAAAATACAACAAATAAAAAGCAAACTAACCTTTCCTTCACAGCAAAGTGTAGCAGAATCTGGGTGAGCCTTTCTATTAAAGCTCTGAAATGTTTTATTTTACCACTTAAATAGAAAGTTTAGTTCCTAGCTTCACCCCTCAGTTCACAAATGATTAACCTTAAGTGACCTCTTCTATCTTATGTATGAGTCCTTAATTGATCAGTTCTAATTTCTGCCTGACTCACAAGAGACAGAGCTGTGGTCTCTTTTGAAGTTTTAATATGCAGTTAAAAGCAGAATACAAGTGAAACACAAGGTAAAGAAAACAAATCACAGTATTCAAAATATAAAAAGGCAATAAACTAATACAAAATACAACAAATAAAAAGCAAACTAACCTTTCCTTCACAGCAAAGTGTAGCAGAGTCTGGGTGAGCCTTTCTAATAAAGCTCTGAAATGTTTTATTTTACCCTTAAGTAGAAGGTTTAGTCCCTAGCTCCATTCCCTCAGTTCACAAATGATTAACCTTAAGTGACCTCTTCTACCTTATGTATGAGTCCTTAATTGATCAGTTCTAATTTCTGCCTGACTCACAAGAGACAGAGCTGTGGTCTCTTTTGAAGTTTTAATATGCAGTTAAAAGCAGAATACAAGTGAAACACAAGGTAAAGAAAACAAATCACAGTATTCAAAATATAAAAAGGCAATAAACTAATACAAAATACAACAAATAAAAAGCAAACTAACCTTTCCTTCACAGCAAAGTGTAGCAGAGTCTGGGTGAGCCTTTCTAATAAAGCTCTGAAATGTTTTATTTTACCTCTTTTTTAGTTCCTAGCTCCAACCCTCAGTTCACAAATGATTAACCTTAAGTGACCTCTTCTATCTTATGTATGAGTCCTTAATTGATCAGTTCTAATTTCTGCCTGACTCACAAGAGACAGAGCTGTGGTCTCTTTTGAAGTTTTAATATGCAGTTAAAAGCAGAATACAAGTGAAACACAAGGTAAAGAAAACAAATCACAGTATTCAAAATATAAAAAGGCAATAAACTAATACAAAATACAACAAATAAAAAGCAAACTAACCTTTCCTTCACAGCAAAGTGTAGCAGAGTCTGGGTGAGCCTTTCTAATAAAGCTCTGAAATGTTTTATTTTACCCCTTAAATAGAAGGTTTAGTTCCTAGCTCCACCCTCAGTTCACAAATGATTAACCTTAAGTGACCTCTTCTATCTTATGTATGAGTCCTTAATTGATCAGTTCTAATTTCTGCCTGACTCACAAGAGACAGAGCTGTGGTCTCTTTTGAAGTTTTAATATGCAGTTAAAAGCAGAATACAAGTGAAACACAAGGTAAAGAAAACAAATCACAGTATTCAAAATATAAAAAGGCAATAAACTAATACAAAATACAACAAATAAAAAGCAAACTAACCTTTCCTTCACAGCAAAGTGTAGCAGAGTCTGGGTGAGCCTTTCTAATAAAGCTCTCAAATGTTTTATTTTACCTCTTTAATAGAAAGTTTAGTTCCTAGCTCCACCCCCTCAGTTCAAAAATGATTAACCTTTAGTGGCCTCTTCTATCTTATGTATGAGTGCTTAATTGATCAGTTCTAATTTC
Source organism: Protopterus annectens (assembly GCF_019279795.1). NCBI lineage: Eukaryota > Metazoa > Chordata > Ceratodontiformes > Protopteridae > Protopterus > Protopterus annectens. Next base: position 25,568,015 of record NC_056726.1, on the reverse strand, counting down.
TGCCTGACTCACAAGAGACAGAGCTGTGGTCTCTTTTGAAGTTTTAATATGCAGTTAAAAGCAGCAAACAAGTGAAACACAAGGTAAAGAAAACAAAGCACAGTATTCAAAATATATAAGGTAATAAACTAATACAAAATACAGCAAATAAAAAGCAAACCAAACTTTCCTTCACAGCAAAGTGTAGCAGAGTCTGGGTGAGCCTTTCTAATAATGCTTTGAAATGTTTTATTTTATCCCTTAAATAGAAGGTTTAGTTCCTAGCTCCACCCCCTCAGTTCACAAATGATTAACCTTAAGTGACTTCTTCTATCTTATGTATGAGTCCTTAATTGATCAGTTCTAATTTCTGCCTGACTCACAAGAGACAGAGCTGTGGTCTCTTTTGAAGTTTTAATATGCAGTTAAAAGCAGAATACAAGTGAAACACAAGGTAAAGAAAACAAATCACAGTATTCAAAATATAAAAAGGCAATAAACTAATACAAAATACAACAAATAAAAAGCAAACTAACCTTTCCTTCACAGCAAAGTGTAGCAGAGTCTGGGTGAGCCTTTCTAATAAAGCTCTGAAATGTTTTATTTTACCCCTTAAATAGAAGGTTTAGTTCCTAGCTCCACCCCTCAGTTCACAAATGATTAACCTTAAGTGACCTCTTCTATCTTATGTATGAGTCCTTAATTGATCAGTTCTAATTTCTGCCTGACTCACAAGAGACAGAGCTGTGGTCTCTTTTGAAGTTTTAATATGCAGTTAAAAGCAGAATACAAGTGAAACACAAGGTAAAGAAAACAAATCACAGTATTCAAAATATAAAAAGGCAATAAACTAATACAAAATACAACAAATAAAAAGCAAACTAACCTTTCCTTCACAGCAAAGTGTAGCAGAGTCTGGGTGAGCCTTTCTAATAAAGCTCTGAAATGTTTTATTTTACCCCTTAAATAGAAGGTTTAGTTCCTAGCTCCACCCCCTCAGTTCACAAATGATTAACCTTAAGTGACCTCTTCTATCTTATGTATGAGTCCTTAATTGATCAGTTCTAATTTCTGCCTGACTCACAAGAGACAGAGCTGTGGTCTCTTTTGAAGTTTTAATATGCAGTTAAAAGCAGAATACAAGTGAAACACAAGGTAAAGAAAACAAATCACAGTATTCAAAATATAAAAAGGCAATAAACTAATACAAAATACAACAAATAAAAAGCAAACTAACCTTTCCTTCACAGCAAAGTGTAGCAGAGTCTGGGTGAGCCTTTCTAATAAAGCTCTGAAATGTTTTATTTTACCCCTTAAATAGAAGGTTTAGTTCCTAGCTCCACCCTCAGTTCACAAATGATTAACCTTAAGTGACCTCTTCTATCTTATGTATGAGTCCTTAATTGATCAGTTCTAATTTCTGCCTGACTCACAAGAGACAGAGCTGTGGTCTCTTTTGAAGTTTTAATATGCAGTTAAAAGCAGAATACAAGTGAAACACAAGGTAAAGAAAACAAATCACAGTATTCAAAATATAAAAAGGCAATAAACTAATACAAAATACAACAAATAAAAAGCAAACTAACCTTTCCTTCACAGCAAAGTGTAGCAGAGTCTGGGTGAGCCTTTCTAATAAAGCTCTGAAATGTTTTATTTTCCCCTTAAATAGAAGGTTTAGTTCCTAGCTCCACCCCTCAGTTCACAAATGATTAACCTTAAGTGACCTCTTCTATCTTATGTATGAGTCCTTAATTGATCAGTTCTAATTTCTGCCTGACTCACAAGAGACAGAGCTGTGGTCTCTTTTGAAGTTTTAATATGCAGTTAAAAGCAGAATACAAGTGAAACACAAGGTAAAGAAAACAAATCACAGTATTCAAAATATAAAAAGGCAATAAACTAATACAAAATACAACAAATAAAAAGCAAACTAACCTTTCCTTCACAGCAAAGTGTAGCAGAGTCTGGGTGAGCCTTTCTAATAAAGCTCTGAAATGTTTTATTTTCCCCTTAAATAGAAGGTTTAGTTCCTAGCTTCACCCCTCAGTTCACAAATGATTAACCTTAAGTGACCTCTTCTATCTTATGTATGAGTCCTTAATTGATCAGTTCTAATTTCTGCCTGACTCACAAGAGACAGAGCTGTGGTCTCTTTTGAAGTTTTAATATGCAGTTAAAAGCAGAATACAAGTGAAACACAAGGTAAAGAAAACAAATCACAGTATTCAAAATATAAAAAGGCAATAAACTAATACAAAATACAACAAATAAAAAGCAAACTAACCTTTCCTTCACAGCAAAGTGTAGCAGAGTCTGGGTGAGCCTTTCTAATAAAGCTCTGAAATGTTTTATTTTACCCTTAAGTAGAAGGTTTAGTTCCTAGCTCCACCCCCCTCAGTTCACAAATGATTAACCTTAAGTGACCTCTTCTATCTTTTGTATGAGTCCTTAATTGATCAGTTCTAATTTCTGCCTGACTCACAAGAGACAGAGCTGTGGTCTCTTTTGAAGTTTTAATATGCAGTTAAAAGCAGAATACAAGTGAAACACAAGGTAAAGAAAACAAATCACAGTATTCAAAATATAAAAGGCAATAAACTAATACAAAATACAACAAATAAAAAGCAAACTAACCTTTCCTTCACAGCAAAGTGTAGCAGAGTCTGGGTGAGCCTTTCTAATAAAGCTATGAAATGTTTTATTTTGCCCCTTAAATAGAAGGTTTACTTCCTAGCTCCACCTCACAGTTCACATATGATTAACCTTAATTCACCTATTCTATCTTATGTATGAGTCCTTAATTTATCAATTCTAATTTCTGCCTGACTCACAAGAGACAGAGCTGTGGTCTCTTTTGAAGTTTTAATATGCAGTTAAAAGCAGTATACAAGTGAAACACAAGGCAAAGAAAACAAATCACAGTATTCAAAATATAAAAAGGCAATAAACTAATACAAAATACAACAAATAAAAATCAAACTAACCTTTCCTTCATAGCAAAGTGTAGCAGAGTCTGGGTGAGCCTTTCTAATAAAGCTCTGAAATGTTTTATTTTACACCTTAATAGAAGGTTTAGTTCGTAGCTTCACCCCTCAGTTCACAAATGATTAACCTTAAGTGACCTCTTCTATCTTATGTATGAGTCCTTAATTGATCAGTTCTAATTTCTGCCTGACTCACAAGAGACAGAGCTGTGGTCTCTTTTGAAGTTTTAATATGCAGTTAAAAGCAGAATACAAGTGAAACACAAGGTAAAGAAAACAAATCACAGTATTCAAAATATAAAAAGGCAATAAACTAATACAAAATACAACAAATAAAAAGCAAACTAACCTTTCCTTCACAGCAAAGTGTAGCAGAGTCTGGGTGAGCCTTTCTAATAAAGCTCTGAAATGTTTTATTTTACCCTTAAATAGAAGGTTTAGTTCCTAGCTCCACCCCCTCAGTTCACAAATGATTAACCTTAAGTGACCTCTTCTATCTTATGTATGAGTCCTTAATTGATCAGTTCTAATTTCTGCCTGACTCACAAGAGACAGAGCTGTGGTCTCTTTTGAAGTTTTAATATGCAGTTAAAAGCAGAATACAAGTGAAACACAAGGTAAAGAAAACAAATCACAGTATTCAAAATATAAAAAGGCAATAAACTAATACAAAATACAACAAATAAAAAGCAAACTAACCTTTCCTTCACAGCAAAGTGTAGCAGAGTCTGGGTGAGCCTTTCTAATAAAGCTCTGAAATGTTTTATTTTACCCCTTAAATAGAAGGTTTAGTTCCTAGCTCCACCCTCTCAGTTCACAAATGATTAACCTTAAGTGACCTCTTCTATCTTATGTATGAGTCCTTAATTGATCAGTTCTAATTTCTGCCTGACTCACAAGAGACAGAGCTGTGGTCTCTTTTGAAGTTTTAATATGCAGTTAAAAGCAGAATACAAGTGAAACACAAGGTAAAGAAAACAAATCACAGTATTCAAAATATAAAAATGTTTCACTGCATTTATGTACTGTTTTATACTATTTTAACTGTATTTTTATTGCTAATTGCATGTTTACTGAATTACTTAACTGTAAACTGCTTTTTCGTACTGAAGAGTTGTGTTTTCTGTTTGCGAGTACTCTATCCAAGCTTTTCTGTGCATTTTTGATTTTTTTAGGTTTCTGTGTTCTACGGCTAGGAGCTGTATTAGTATGTATTACTGTATTTGTCTGTTTACAGTTAAAAGCATTCTCTAGAGTCTGCTTCTTGATCTGTTTAAAACTTTCATTTAGTGGCTACAGCTAGGAAGTGTAATTTTTCCTACCCACGTTCCCTAGTGTTGTGCGTTCTTATACTTGGTGGCTTTGCAGATGACTGCCCCTACTGTATATTTGATTTGTGACACTCCTCCCAGTCTAGTGTCATTAGTTCAGTCAATCTAATAGAGAACATTTGTAAAGGCCAACCCACTCAGATTCTTAACGTTGAATTAACTTATGTTCCAGCTTTCTCCATTTCCAGTTTTACTGGAAAAAAAATCTAAGCTTGTTTCTCCCCTTTCCTGTGGCAGGTCTTGTCCAGATATGGATTTGCTTTGTCCAGGACTGTTTATGAGCTCCTAAGACTGCCCCCCCCCCACTTAACTGGGGTTAAACTATTTCTGGCATCATAAAGTCTGTTCTTCAAAATTTCCCTTTCAACTAGCCAGCTTTTTAGTTTTAGCACTCAGATCTATTTCTTTGAGCTTAGCACTTGTTCAGAACTCAGTGTAAGCACTAAATAAGTTACACATTGCTACAGCACTCAACTTTCTTCACTTGTCTAGAGGAAAACAGTTTTTAGTACTTAATAATCAAGCACCTATTCAGGAGGCATGTCTAAAGGTCAGCTCCCGGTGTTTTCTCATGTCTACCTGATGAATCTGGGCATCTTGGGACAATGCAGCAGTTGCCTCATGTACACAGACAACCCTCTCCTCCTACCACCTAACACTACGACCTGTGAGAGATGCACTTATATAGCCAAACTGGAAGCAAAGCTCTCTTCACCAAAGCCTGGCCAAGACAGTCAAGAGGAGAAGGTAAACACTTGCACCGCACCACACTCATCACATAGTCCCTCAAACCCTACACCACCAAAACACACACAGAGATGCACAAAACACACACCTACATTCACGGAGGCTCTCAGTACAAATCTGCCCAAACAACAGAGACCACCAAAGCAGAAATGCAAGCAACCTCCACCCCCCAACATGACCCAAATGACACATAGCCCACATACTCAGTGTGCCACTCAACTACAGCCCATAAGGCATAACGTACCCAACACTCTAGTCATAGGTGACTCTATAGTCAGGCACACTGATGTTCCACTCACCAGGCTAAACAAGGAAAAAGTTACTCTCAGCTGCCTGTCAGGTGCCAGGATCTGCCACATAACGCACGCACTCAAGTCACTCCACAACAAGTACAAATATGACTCTGTCATTGTCCATGTTGGTGTGAATGACCTGAGACGTACCTCCCTGGACTACATGAAAAGAGACATGGAGGAGCTCTCCGATCTTGTGGCCCAGGCAGGTATGACCCTAGCCCTGAGTAGCATCCTGCCATCACCCAGAATGATACCACAGTATAAGGACAAAATGATTGATTTTAACAATTGGCTAAGCTTCTGGTGTCATTCTAAGGGAAACCAGTATCTGTCTGCCTGGGATGACATGATTGACAGACCACGCTGCTTTGCCAGAGATGGCCTGCAGCTGTCGCCCTTGGGATTCCGGATACTGGCAAAGGCTATTGCCACCCCTATAGTGCCTTTTTTAGGCAAGGTTCAAATGACAAATTCACCACCGTAACAGGTACAAGCAAGCAAAATCTGATGGTAATGCTACTCAATGCTAGAAGTCTAAACCTCAAAATGCACTCACTCGAGGCACTCCTTAAAATGGAGAAAATTGACATCTGTGCAGTGACAGAGACCTGGTTCAAAGCTCCAGAGAGCACCCCTGCATTACCAGGCTATAATTCATACCACACCTTTCGGCCACCAAACCCGGACAGAAACACTAAAGGTGGAGGCATGTCCATATTCATTAAGGATATCCACACCTCCAAGCTACTTGCTAAGCATAATGCATCAGAGATTGTCCAAGTTCAACTAACTCTGGGCAAAACCGCAATCCAGATTGTAGCTTACTACAAACCCCCCACCATGCCCCAGGATTCCCACTCCTCTTTTCTTGATACACTGGAAAATATTAAGGTACAACCCAACACTCTAATAATGAGTGATTTCAACTACCCTACCATTAACTGGGAAAACTACTCATGTACCAACTCTTTACTCAACGTTTTCTGGAAATCATCAATTCCAACGCCTTGGATCAACTTATCCACACCCCCACCAGGAGCAGCAATATCCTAGACCTGGTCATCACCAACATGGGTGACCGTTGTTCCACAGCAGAGGTCAGTTCCTCGTTGGTGAGATCCGACCACAAGTGAATCACCCTAGACATCCACATCCCGCTCCCACCCCCCATTAGGAAAACAACCGTAAAAAATTTTTCCAAAGCCAACTTCACGCTTCTTAAGACAGAAGTGGCAAACTTCACGACATCCATGCAGATGGACAATAGAGGTACGACTGCTGAATCCTACACAAATGCACTTTATAAGCACTTACACGAGTGCATGGATCGTGCTATCCCTAACAGAACCAAGATGCTATTCTCCCAAAAAAGGAAGCCAATCTGGTGGTCTTCTGCCATAAACAAACTCTACAACAGAAGAAAGAAACTGTTGCAAAAAAGAGTAAAATCCCATGATTGGAGGAACTCCCTGGTCAGCCTCAGTAAGAAGCTGAGATCTGGAATTTGGCTGGGTGATTTAATGTTTTTACTATGTTTCAAACTGGATTGGTAGGAAATTATGTTTCTTCAAAGTTTTAAATTGATTGGATACTTTTTATATAAATTATTTTTTTACATTGTAATATATGTTTCTGGTGAAGTTCTTAGTACTAAATGGAGAACGAAAGCACTCAAAGTACATGTCATCTGTTTCTTTCACTCATCTACTTTGAAGTTTTGTTTTCTTACATAGTTTTAAATTGTACTTGGCGTTTCATGTGATTTCATATATATATATATATATATATATATATATATATATATATATATATATATATATATATATATGGATCCCCTACACTATACCGACACACCACAAAGCCGACACCCAAAACACCGACACCAAAAGACCGACAACACACAATACCGAAAACTCATAAAACCGAACACCATAACACCGACACACAAAACGAAAACTACACATTACACACAACTATATATGCACTAACCTTAACCCAAATCCTAACCCTAAGGTCCGACACTACTGCACCCTTACCCTACCCGCACACTAACCCTATGTCTGACACTACCGCACACTCACCTTTTCCGCACCCTAACCCTAAGTCCGAGACTACTGCACACTCACCTTTCCCACACCCTAACCCTAAGTCCAACACTACCGCACACTCACTTTTCCCACACCCTAACCCTAAACCCCTCACTATCGCACACTTACCTTATCCGCACCCTAACCCTAAATCCTTCACTATCGCACACTTACCTAATCCACTCCCTAACCCTAAATCCCTTACTATTGCACACTTACCTAATCCGCTCCCTAACCCTAAATCCATCACTATCGCACACTTACCTGATCCACACCCTAACCCTAAATCCCTCACTATCATACACTTACCGAGTCACGCTCACACGTTGCCCATGTCGGTGTTTCGGCTGTCGGGATTTCACCTTGTCAGTCATCTGTGTCGTCGGTCTTCTGGTGTCAGTCTTTTGGGTGTCGGCTTTGTGGCATGTCGGTCTAGTGTAGGGGATCCACATATATATATATATATATATATATATATATATATATATATATACAGTGGATATAAAAAGTTTACACACCTGTGTTAAGATGCCAGGTTTTTGTGATATAATAAAATGAGACCACAATAAATCATTTCAAAACTTTTCCCACCTTTAATGTGACCTATAACTTGTACAATTCAATTGAAAAACAAACAAATCTCTTAGGGGAAAAATATAAAAAATAAAAAACACAATACGCTGGTTGCATAAGTGTGCACACCCTTAAACTAATACTTTGTTGTGTGTGCACACCCTTAAACTAATACTTTGTTGAAGCATCTTTAGATTTAATTACAGCATTCAGTCTTCTTGGGTACACACCTGCCATCAATTAACTGATTAACCCCAAATAAAGCTCAGCTGTCCTAGTAGGAATTTCCTGAAATGTACTCAGTTGCCTGCTACAGCCAAAGCCATGGTTCGCAGAGAGCTTACAAAGCATCAGAGGGAAATATGAGTCAAAATCAGGGACAGTTGAGAGGTATCATTGTTGATGGGGTTCTCAGTCAGGAGAAGGGTACAAAAAATGTCCACAGCATTGGATATACCATGGAAGACAGTGAAGACAGTCATCAAAAAGTGGAGAAAATATGGGACAGCAGTGGTGTTGCAAAGAACTGGATGTCCCTCCAAAATTGATGAAAAGACAAGAGAAAAACTGGTCAGTGAGGCTGCCAATAGACCTACAACAACACTGAAGTAGCTGCTGGAATTTCTGGCAAGTACTGGTTGTGTACTACATGTGACAACAATTTCCCATATTCTCCATGTGTCTGGACTGTAGGGTAGGGTTGCAAGATAGAATCCTTTTCTTACACAGGAAAATATACAGGCATGGCTAAAATTTGCAAAACAATATCTCAAGTCTCCCAAAAGCATGTGGGAAAATGTGTTATGGTCTGATAAGACCAAGGTTGAACCTTTTGGCCACAATTCCAAAAGGTACGTTTGGCACAAAAACAACATTTTGCATCACCAAAAGAACACCATCCCCACGATGAAGCATGGTGGTGGCAGTATCATGCTTTGGGTTTGCTTTTCTTTAGCTGGAACTGGGGCTTTAGTCAAGGTGAAGGGAATTATGAACAGTCCCAAATACCAGTCACTTTTGGCCCAAAACTTTCAGGCATCTGGTAGAAAGCTGAAGATGAAGAGGAATTTCACCTTTCAACATGATAATGACCCCAAGTATACATCCAAATCAACAACAGAATGGCTTCACCAGAATAAAGAGCCCAGACCTAAATCCAATAGAAAATCTGTTGGGTGACCTGAAGAGGGCTGTGTACAAGAGATGCCTTCGCAATCTGACAGATTTGGAGTGCTTTTGCAAGGAAGAGTGGGCAAATATTGTCAAATTAAGATGTGCCATGCTGATAGAACCCTACCCAAGAAGACTGAATGCTGTCATTAAATCAAAGGATGCTTCAACAATGTATTAGTTTAAGGGTGTGCACATAAAACAAAGTATTAGTTTAAGGGTGTCCACTCTTATGCAACCAGCGTATTGTACGTTTTTTATTTTTTTATATTTTTTCCCCTAACAGATTTTTTTTTCCAATTGAATTGTACAGGTTACAGGATACATTAGAGGTGGGAAAAGTTTTGAAATCATTTATTGTGGTCTCATTTTGTTATATCACAAAAGCCTGGCGGATGTGTAAACTTTATATATCCACTGTGTGTATATATATATATATATATATATATATATATATATATATATATGGGTCTATTTTACATCAACAAAAAGCCACTTACCTGAAACTCATTTCACTAAGGCGAAAACACCAACAGCAGACAAACAATGACGTCCCGGAACACTGAGTGGTAAATAACCACTTGGCCGTCTGAAATAAACACGGAAATGACAGAAAACCAACCCCCCCAACTAAATATACCAACTCTGACATCACACTACCATGGGGGCAAGGGGCAAAGTTCAACAGGATGGCCAAGCAGTTGCTTACCTGGAGTGAACACTCAGTGTCTGGGACATTGGTGTTTTGCTCTGTTGGTGTTTTCATCTCGGTAAAATGGGTTTTGGGTAAGTGGCATTTTGTTGATGTAAACAAGACCCGCATATATATATATATATATATATATATATATATATATATATATAGATATATATATATATATGTATGTAGAGAGAGATATATGCATACATACATATTTATACATATATAAGGAATGCTAAAATATAAATATAAATCATAAATATTCCCAGGCAGTCTCCCATTCAAGTACTAACCATGCCCAATGCTGCTTAGCTTCTGAAAAGGACAAGTTTGGGCACATTCAGGGTAGTATGGCCAGAGGCAATTTTGAATATATATACACAATGTACCACAGATCCAAAATTGGCTTTCTCATTACTTCTGAAAGTAAAGAGTATCTAGAAACAAAATACAGATCTCT
>NC_056726.1:25477688-25555188 GCF_019279795.1 Protopterus annectens | reverse complement strand
GAGTGAATGAAGCTAAGCAGGTGTTGGGGTTGTAGGTTAGAGACTACCTTCTCTATTAAGGATTAATATCATAGTATAGCAAAAAGAAAGGGATAGGGGGTGCTAGGTGTGGGACCTGCTCTGGTAGGGTTTTTAGTTGAGTCTGGAATGGAAGCTCCTGTTAAAAAGGGATAATTAGTAGGCAATATTAAACATTGCATGATAACTGTAAAAATCAAAAAGACGTGGTTAAAAAAGATTGGAAAAAGAGACTGGAAAGACAATTTACAAAGAACAATGAAAGGATGTATGATGTATGTATTTTCCCAAGTATACAATGAAGTCCAGAAGGTTTAGGGTTTTGAATAGAAATGCTTGCTTAGGTATTTTTGTACTCCAAGCAGACTTCAGAGAAGTTTTCTTCCTATAGATATCAAATGCTGGAGTGGTGTGATGGGAAAAAGAGAGGTAATTGTGAACATGCATTTTGAGAATGTAATGAGTTGGCAGGTTTAAAAAATTCCCTAACGATTACTGTGATAGAAATGTTGTGTGGAACAAATGTGACTATGGAAATTATTCTTTTTGAGCAAGAATATACAATCTGCATTGCCTAGGTACAGTAAGGCCATAGTAAGTTTAATGCAATTGGATGCCAAAAAAAAAAAAAAAAACTATAGAAAATCAAGATCTAAGCCAACTGTAACGGAAGTACTGAATATTATAAAGGAAATAAAAGAAACAGAGATGGGCTGTTTAAAAAAAAAGAAAGACATTTCATATAAATTTAATCTGTGAGGACAGTACATGCAGAATAATGCGCAGGAGGAGCAGGAGTAAAGTTTAAGGGAAGGTGTGAATTGAACAGCCTATGTAATGCTGGAGAGAATGAAAATTGCTAAAAGGAAAACATCTGTACACTGCACAATGATAATTACAAAAACTGGTATTGCTGATTTTCTTTTCTGTCGTACATGTACATTGGTTACAATTTAAAATGCAATTTTTAATAAAGATAATACAAAAGGATGTAGCATTTAACTACATGCTTTCTGTTGCTTGTATACATCATACTGAAAAATAAAAGAAATGACCAAACATCTTATATTGTCATGAACTGTAGTTTTGCAATTGTTTTAAAGGATAGCTGCACAGTTTCTCCAGTAATTGGCCATCTCATTTCTCTTTCTTCTTGTAATCATGCTGTGATTAGCAAATGGCATCAAATATGTTTTCTTTTTGTGTGCATAGAATTCTTTTTATCAGTTCAATCAATATGCACTAAAAAAAGAGCAAAAATAATTTGTCACTGCTTAGCTTTGCTCAAACATTTCTTAAATTGTATTCTCTTTGTGTATTACAAACTTTCAACCGTATGAGCAGATGTCCTTAGCAGTTAGTATCATTTAGTTTTGCACAAACTATGAAGCATATGGTTTCTGACATGCAGAAAAAGTCATGGTAGGGAAGTCACAAATTGTCATAGGTAATATGCAGTAATGTTTTCAGACAAGCATAGTTCTTCGCATAATTGCCAAAAGTCTGCATTTTGTCTTGAGTACCTTGTATAGTTTAGTTTTCCACTGAAAAAAGTTGGAAATATGTGGGAACATAACCCACAAGATATGCTGTGCAGATTGATAGCTTTATAGGAGTTTATCACAAAAAATGAAAATATTAATATAATATGAAGGCAATATTAATTGTGGTCTTGACCTTTATCTAGCATGTGACATTTGCATTTTTTTACAAATGCATCAGATATTGTACTATTAAAATTCTGTTCTTTATACTCTTTATATATAGAGAAGGTAAGATATTCCAAAAAAGGGAAGAATTTGTTTATATTCAGTCTGGATTTTTTATCTTGCTTTTTTCCTTTTCTGCTTCCAGTTGTGATCATGTGCGCCAACAGCAATACAATTAGGACTATCATGCTAGCAGCCCACGATGAAGGAATGACCAATGGAGATTACGTTTTCTTCAACATTGAACTGTTCAACAGTTCTGCATATGGTAACTTTGCATTTTATATTAGCAATTGAAAATATTTAAGGGTTTTCTTTTTTTCCTTCTTTTTTTATATGGCTACTTTACTTACATAACATTTGAAAACATGGTGAAGCACTTGTGCCTGTGTTCTATAATATTTTAACATGCTTACAAGAAAGAAGTTATTTTTGCAAATAAAAATAACTATATTTTTTGTAAGGGAATGTCTAGAGAGAATTTATTTTATATGCATTGTCTTTTGCTCTATACTCCCCATATAACAGATAAGGGGTTCCTTTTATCTGATACATGTAAAAGTTATGCTTCTTTTAGGTACAGTACTGCACGACATGCATATATTTCTGGATAAATACCGATTTGCCTTTATTTTAACTCCATTTTCTTGTATTTTTTTGTTTGCATTCTAGCCACATCTTGAACAGGAAAATGCACATTCTAACAAAAGTGCTTCTCTATGAAACCGTAACTGCTTTTATGCAAAATGCACATCAGTATTTCTTGTAAACTGAACTGCTGTTATCCAATACAAGTGAAACATAAACCATATAAAAAGCATGAAAGAAAAACTTTTTTTGGGTACCCAGGGAAGCCCTTTGAACCCCACATACAGCTTTACATATTGCAGTACCTTAAGGACTTAACTGATTATGAAAAAGTGCAAAGTGCATTTTAAAGTACATTTTCACATTCTTCTTGAAAAACTGTCAGTGCAATCCTATCCTATAGACTTTGTTAACAATACTGGAGCATAATATGTCTGGGCAAATAAAATGTAAGCAAAAGAGACATGGACAACACACCTGAGGGATGTGTCTTATATGGACTTAATAGGATACATGTTCAATGGCTGGAATTCCTAGAGAGGCACTGCATATCCATGAATGGCTTGCAGTAGTGAAAACATCAAATATAAGTACAAATGAGGAAATGGTGACATGCAGCACTGTGGAGTACATAACTCTCCTCAGATGGGTATAGCTGAGTAGAGTAACAGGGATATATGTATAATTAACCACTGTAAATGCACACCTCTGCATCGCCCTTGTGATGGAAAGCTGTATGCATGTATAGCCGCTATTTAACATCTGACAGTACATGAAGATGATGCGGACCTTGTATGGGGTATATATAAGGGTGCTGGTGCACTTAGTGACATGTCTCAAAGTAGACAAGCACAAAGAGGCACCCAGCATCTGTAGCCACATCAGAATGGCATTTATACTGTGTTGGGGGGGGGCACATACATAGACATGGTACAAAACAGTAGGGTAGAAGTGAGGTGTATAGGAAAGCAGAAAAGGGAGAAGGAAGCAGTCAGGGGGACAAAAGGAAGGAAAATGTACAAGGGGATGTAGGATGGTGTGGAGGCCAAGTATATTTTTGGGGAGCAGACCTCTCTTTTCTTTCATAGATATAGGTATGAGAGGGAAGGGTGACAGGAAAAGCAGGAGAATGAAAGGGTAATGCATATATGTAAAGGGACAAGCATGCCAACATATATCAGGATAGACAAAGGGGTGTGGATGTCCGCATACTATGATGGGAGACACAGAATAGACAGACACCAGCGGAAGGGCAAACAATAATTGGGAAGGTTGATTGAAGCACAAAATATTAAAATAAATTAAAGTTACAACAAGAATGGTGAACACCAGGCTGGAGATCATATGGGTTTGGCCAGTGTGTAAACAGTCACTATGGCCAGAGGGGTACTTACACAGACCCATCACCAGCAGACAGATCAACGTGGACAGTAGTATGGCATATCCCTCCTCTGATGCCCTTTTAACTGAGGAAATGCAGATGAATAAGTATGCTGCCCTGTACAGGTGGTATTCCATGCAGCCATGCTGAACATCTAGCTGTGGCTGAGGTGCATGCACCTTCTCTTCTTCCTCCAGGGGGTGCACAGTGAAGACAAAATAGAAAGCGTGCCATAACTGTATTAGCCCAGTAGGTACAACAGGTGTACACCCCATGACAGCATGCATCGGTAACACCAACCTTACCTTACCAGCGGTCTGAGCAGCCTCCTGAAGAAGCTCACACAGTTAAGATTACATTCTGCCTGAGCTAGGAAGAGAATATGCATGTTAGTGAACTGTGACAGGTGGGAGAAAAGTGGCAGATAGATATATACCAGCCTAACCCCCTCAGCTTTGTCCCCTTATCCTGTCTTGCAATAGCCAACTAGGTATATGCATCCTCTATATACAGGCCTACACAATGACATTGCCCTGTAACATGGTGACAGAACAGTTAACTTAATGACAACCTGACATGCATTTCCTCAACCTTCACATGTAAGAGTTCAAACATTAGCTCACCATAGATATTAGTTCTGTCACAGTGAGACCTGCAGGTAGAGGAACACATCTGCACAGGACATTCACATTGTCTCATATCACCACAAAATCCAGCCTAGTAGTTCCTACTCAGACTGGTGGAAAGACATGGTTGTTAGTGCCCCATCATATGTTGTACTATGGACAAACCTGTACAGCATCCACATTTGGAAACTGAGAAAGCTGGATAACTGACCAATTGATCAAGCAAATTTCCAGCTCTACTTTTGCAACATTCTGATTAAGTCCAGGTAGGACAAAAGTGCTTGATCTGAAGCATTTAATTAAATATATGGGGTACCATGAAACCTGCAGATTTGTACTTCTTTTTTCTGATTATAGCAATGACATATGATAAACAGACCTAGAAGTATAAAGCACATATCTTTACATAACTCTGTTATTACACACATTTTGATGTCAGACACTTACAATATTAGTCAGGGCATTGCTGCCTAACCTTTGCTTCCCACTCATGAATGTCATCAGGGTGGTGGCATTGCAAGTCATCTCACCTGTGCTTGCACTCTTCATCTGTCATAGTAAGGCTTGTGGTACTGAGTAGAACCTCAGTCAGGTCACACTAGGCATCAATTTTCCTGAAAGATCCATCATAAAGTCGCAGAAGTATTTCTTAAGCTGGTTGCCAAGGAAGTACAGAATAATTTTTGACTCCTTCGGGCACCAAGCAGGCAGTGTCTATGTAGCACTAGCAGCCGTAGCCATTGCTATGTGACCATATAAAATGATACCTAGGAAATCGTACGTATAGTGTGATTTTTGAGTTGTAAGTAGCACAGCCCATAACCGTCCCCTTCTTCGATGCAGTTCTATGCACAAGTCACCTGCATGAGCCTACACGTGCTGCACCTCTAATGAACAAACTTCGTTATTTGGCATGTCGTGCATGAAAGTATATTTAGGCAATTTCAGAGACATTTGTGGTGTATGGGCTCATTTGCCTATGTGTTATGAATTCAAGTATAAAATTGCCGGGTTTACATGAGCAGCACCATTTTGAGCACCATCTAGCATACAGCAGTGCTGTAACTGTACTGACTAAGAAAGTTTTTTTTGAGGTGTGCGGTTTCGTACAGCTGCATGGTATTTTTCTTGCTCAATCAGATACTTAGGTAATTATTTTGTCCCCAATATTTAATGTGCTATTCATTCAGCTTTTCCTCAGTTATTTCAGTCCAGTATTTATTTTTGAAGTTTCATAGTCAGCACAACATATCAATCTCATTTAATCTCTGTCCTCTACAAAGTTATTTATACCTCACAACTATTATTCTGCTTTCTTCTAATATCTCTCAAAGATAAGAATCCTTTAGCCACCTACTTAGCTCGCTGACTTTATAACATGCATATTTGCACATGCTGTCGGAATCCATCCATACTCCTTTTTTCACATTTTTGCACATGGAGTTGAGGTGCCCCATCAACAGTGACACTCATCTAGAGCCAATGTTCACACCATTGGGTGGCAGTCTGAATCAACTCTACTAATAAAATGTTCCCCTTAACACTTTCTCTTTGCATGAAAGCAAATACGCTTTTCTTTGTCATTTTCACTTTGTAGCTTTGTCTGACTTATTCTCAAGTAAACTTTATGTGGCTTCCATTTTCAGACTGTAGTAGTTTTAAAACAACCTTCCTTGTCTTATCCACAGTTATCCATAACAATCATGATATCCATTCTAAAATTCAACGTCTCCCTGCATTTATCAGTTTTACAGTGAAAAAAACTTAGTTGAGAACTTATTGTCGTTTCATATCTGATGCAGAAGCTTATAATAATGAGAAGATAGCCAATGTATATATAACAAGAAACACATTTATGGGACATAATGCAGTGCCAGTATGAAGAGTGAATGGCAGAGGTGAACTTAGTGGTCAAGGGATGATGAAAATAAACAGGTATAAACAAATAAGTTAAAAAGCATGCTAATAATAATGTTGGTAAACTACATGCAGTTCATCTGTTAAACAGGAACACTGCCACCTTCAGCTTCAAACAAAACTAGCAAAATTGTAAACACGAGTTTAAGAAGTAATAAAACTGCAGAGACATTCTGAAAGAGTGTGGAAAGAACATTTTACTCACACAAAGCTACTGTTTTAAACAACAATGAATGCAAAAAAATAAACATTAAGCATTTTTGAGACTGCAATAACTCTATAATTAAATTGTGGCATTTTTTGTTAAGCATTGTTTATAGGAATTCAAGGCTCGAAGCATTCAAAATCAAAATGTTCCATCATTTTACCTGTAAATGTTTCTCAGAAGGAACAGTTATACTTTGAAATAAACGTAACTATAATGCCTGTGTCAGCTGCTCTGCACTGCAAACTATTAATATTTATCTAATAAGGATTCAAAATAAACATTCAGCAAAAAGACATGCTGTTTTCAGTAGCAGAACAAGAGCCCTACTGCCATTACGCATTTTAAGAATGATTTTTGGCAATGATTTGACATTGCCATAAATCAAGAAAAGAAAAGTGTTAAGCAAAACATGAGAACAGTCTTAAACTTTGTTTTTCATACCAGTTGTGCTTATAATAAGTATATTTGATATAGTATATGAAGTATATAAATATAATGACATACAAATAAAGCTTATTGTTTGTGGGTAGCGTTGTCACTTCACAGTTAGACATTGCACGTTCGATTTCTCAGTTAGAGTGTCTTCTGTGTGTCGACATGCGTGAATGGGCGTTCCTTCGTTGAAGGTTGTGCGTTAGGCCC
This sequence comes from Protopterus annectens, assembly GCF_019279795.1. Lineage (NCBI taxonomy): Eukaryota > Metazoa > Chordata > Ceratodontiformes > Protopteridae > Protopterus > Protopterus annectens. The sequence continues at coordinate 25,548,099 of NC_056726.1, read as the reverse complement.
GGCAAGCCAGTACGTAAAAATCTACTGCCAATCATTAGCGGACCGGAGTTCCGCTGTGGCGACCCCTAACCGGGAAAAGCCGAAAGACAGTAGTAGTATTGTTTGTGGAGTAATGCTTTAAACAGCCCCACCCGAACAAGCATTGGATTTTATGCTTTGTCCAAGACTTTGCAATGCATGTAAATATTTTATAGATGTGCCACCAAATGAGACAAAGATATTTATTTCATCTACCTGTGAATCATATATTTTTTTTTATTTATTAAGTCAATTCTTTTCTGTTGCACATAAATGTGATTAATATTGAATTGTAAAAAGTTTATTTGGTGCCTGAAATTCTTACGGTATAAAGACATCCTGTTTAAAGTATTCCAGTGATGTATTATTCCCTTTGGAGTTGGTAGTATTCATTTTAATATGTAAATCCTGATGTTAACACAAGGAAAGACAATTAAAATGATCATTATAACAGAATTTGTTATCGAATTATGGAGGTGGACCCATTAACAAGATTTACGTGCTCATTTAATTTTGATGACTGGCTTTTATACATGACCTAATTGCACTCCTGTAATCAACTTAAAGCAGCTGAGAAATCAGATCACTTATTCATTTAGTATAACATTTTGATGCTTGAAAGAAATCCAACTTAGGTATATAAATTTCTTCTCAGTATTAAACATTCTCATGATCAATGTCAGCTTAACAAATAGGCATTCTATTAGTAATAAAAGTAATAATTACCACTCCGCCAGTTTAAGCAAGAAGGATTTTGTTAGTAAGAGTATGCCAGCATAACCAAGACATATTCTTTTAGTAATAAAGGAGGAAAAAGCCCTTCATTACTCTGCCAGCTTAGCCAGCAAATGTCCTGCTATTAAAGAAATAAAATCCATCATTATTTTACTAGATTACCCAAGAAGTATTCTGTTAGTAATGAAAATAATAAAAGAAAGTATGATCATTACACTGCCAGCATAACCAGGAAGTATTCTGTTAGTAATAAAAGTAGAAAAAAAATTCTGATTATTACTCGGCCAGCTTAAGAAAGAATTACACTATTAGTAATGAAAATAAAATAGACCATGTTATCCACTCTTCCAGCATAACCAAGATGTTAAAAAAATAATCCTGTCATCACTTTGTGAGCTGAACCAAAACATATTCTGATAGTGATGAAAATAGTAAAACATTCCCATTGTACCTCTGTCAGTACAATCGAGAGACATTCTCTTACTAATAAAACTAGTAAAAAATTGTCATTGTCACTCTGCATACCCAGGAAGCAGTCTGTTCGTAATGACCCTAGTAAAAAATCACATTATTACTCTTCCAACATAACCGAGTACTACTCTGTTCATGATGAAAGTAATATAAAGTTCCTGTGATCATCACACCAGTATAACCATGAAGCATTCTGTTAGTAACAAAAGTAGGAAGAACATTTCCACCAACTCTCTGCCAGCATAACCGACAGATGTTAAAAGTTTGCATTATGAGTCTGCTAAAAAAAGTGCAAAGTATTCTCGGCTGGGGTGCCTTCTATGTGGAGTCTGCATGTCCTCCCTGTGGTCGCGTGGGTTTCCTCCGGGTGCTCCAGTTTCCTCCCACATCCCAAAGACATGCTGTAGGTGGATAGGACACTCTAAATTGGCCCTAGGTGTGAGTGTGTGAGTGTGTGCCTTCTGTGGAAGGTTGGGCGCTGGGCTGGCAACTCGACACTGTAAAACTCCACTGCCAATCATGAGCGGACAGATGATCTGCTGTGGCGACCCCTAACCGGGAAAAGCCAAAAGAAGAAGAAGAAGATTAGGTTAGTTAAAATGTTCCAGTCATCAGTCTGGCTGCTTGACCAAGAGGTAGCTTTTTAGTAAAGAAATTAGTAAAGAAAATAAATTATTAAAAAAAACCCTAAAAACTAAAAACATCCTCCAATTTTAATTATCATGAATTCTTGTCAGATTATTGTAACATATAAAATTCTTCCACTCTGAGTGAATGAAAGCAAATGTTCTGAAGACTGGAATCCCTGAAATGCATGTGCTGAAAATATCTTGCAAAAAAAAATGTTAAATTATTTTTGCAGGGAAGCAAGTCCCACCTGCACCTGAATGTGAGAGGCAAGTGACCTCCCGCCAAACTTATATTTAGTTTGTCTGAGATTGTACTTACTTGAAAAAGGGGGAAATTCTTCCCAAAGGGAATAATTTCTGGCACAACTCACTGACAGTGATTTTCTATGGAGAAAGTCCAACCATCTGCGAGTTGAAGCTTCGTCATTTGAAGCTTGAGAGTTCAAGCTTCATCCACCAGTAGGATACCTAGATAAGCACAATGCTTTTCTAAAATGTATAATGTTTCTGTATTTAAGGAGCAGATTCTCATGTTTTGCTGCTGTTTCACACAGATTTGTTTTTATGAAAGTACAATATTGTGTTATTTATGCAGGTTCATTGCACATGCAGTGGTAAGCTGTAAAAATAAATTCTACCATATAATTTCTATAAATGTAGGTTTTCTAAATGTAATACTGCTTTCACTATAACTTTGAAAATCAAAAATCTTATTTTTTTTAGAGGAAATGTTTACATTATAGCTGATATTTTGCTTTGTAATCTGAACGTGCTCCATTATTTGCTAGTTCTAGGGATCCTACAGTGCAGGGTAGAGGGACTTACTCCACCCCACCACATTGTAGCTCTTGCAAGGTATGTAAGTCTGTCAGGTTAACTGATCTTTCTCTGAAGTACCTAATAACACACTTAATACCAGTTTTGCTACTAGGAACAGCAGCTTGCTTTACTAGTCCATGACGGGTTCCTTTTTAAGTCAAAAACAGTTATAATAATGCTTTTTTTGCCTTGGTCTGTTGTAAGACACCGACATAATGATGTTGGTAGTCCAGCAGTCACTTTGGTCTAATTTCAGTTACTGCTGGAGTCTAATTCAAAAATGAGATTGTCACATCCTACAAGCAGACAATACAGTCTTTCTTTTTTACTTAATATGCTTTGCGCACCCTGCAGCTGCAGACCAGTGTGCCTCCCTTTTGCACCATCAGGGCATGTTATTTCGGAAACCAATTATTGATTATAACTGACTGAGAGTGCAACTTCCCTGTAAGCCACCTGCACTTATTGGGAATGCCTTTTTATTGGGGGAAGCCCCTTCAAACTCCCATGTGAGGGACTCCATCCCTATTCTCTTACATATGTATGTAACATCACAGCACACAATACTGGAGAAAGAAGAACTCCCCACATGGAGGTACACAGTGATTAAGTTCAGATATATAAGACTGACAGTTAGGAGACAAGCAGATGGACATTGATCTCTTTCCTTTTCTGTACACTATGTGCTTTCCCCATTGCTGTGGTCACAAGGGCCATTCCTCTGTTATACCAAAGTTTCCATACATTGCAGTCTCTGGCAGAATGAAGCTCTGCTGGACAACCCTCAGTTTGTCCCCTGAGGGCCAAGATTTCCTCATCTGGGAGAATGTGGTCTTATTGGTCATTATTTTTCCTTTTGTCTATCCCAGGAGTGGCAGTAACATTTAATGAGATTGGAGAAGGGAGTGATTTAACACTGGTAAGCTGAAGAGACACAAGGAATGGTGTGCACAGAAGATGGCCCTCCATATATTATTTATTTCCCTCACCCTCATTGAAACATCCTCTGTCATGCTTTTTGTCCTGCCCACTTAAAGAGCATATTTTCTGCTTCTCCCAGGCAACATTATGAGCTGTTAGCAGGGCAGTGCTGTTCTTATCTATTCTCTCACGAAGAAGAAGAGTCACCAATATGATCCTGCCATCCCTGACTGGCCCTCCAGTTCTCTGGGCTCATTTATTTTATTATATTTCATTTTTAATTTATTAACCATGTACATTTGACACTCCATAGATCCTTCCAGCTATGACCTGGGCTACAAGGAGAAAGGTAAATATAATACATAAATATGTGGACAGTTTAGTGTAGCCAAATAACTAACATATTTTTGAAAGTGGCAGGAAAGTGGAGTACCTAGTGAAAGCCCACATAACATAGCAAGGATAAGTAGAGCCCATACAAACAGTGACTGGAAGTCAGTATTGAGCCCTGGACCCTGGAGATCTGAGGAAGAGATCTTACCAGTGAGCTATCATGATGCCATATGGGGCTCATATAGCACACAGGCTGCTTTTGTCACCGTGTGTAAGAAAAGTTCTGTACCAGTGGGTTAGACAGTGTCTTCTTTTGCCATTGCTTGAATTTACCGTAAATACCAATTTGGAATGTTCTGCAACATAGATCATGCAGATATCAAGTCATGACTACACCCACCACTCCAAAAGTGAAAGCATACAGCCCTAACATATTTACTTTCAAGACAAATCATTTCACTTCAGATGTTACCTCCCCATATTCTGTTGCAGAATCATCACTCATAAATAAGTAGAAAAAGTTGTAGGACAAATAGTAAAAGCAAAAGCTTAAGCCCTTATCAACTTCATCCCAAGTTCCGTAAGTTGGCTACACCACTAATAGCCAAACCACAAACCTACGTATTTAACTTGACATTGATTACAGCTACATTCCCCCAGAGCTGGAGTCATGCCTATATTACACCTGAAGTTCATCATGTTTTACTGTTGCAGTAATAACCATATGGGTTTTCCTTGCTGTAGTATCCGTTGACAAGCCTGAGTGCCAGAGATTTAACTCCCTCCTCCTTGCCTGGCAGATTCGCTGCACCTGATGTGAGGACATCTGGATATAGGGGTCATTTGGTAGTGTCATCTTACTGCTCTTTCTGGCTGCCAGAGCCCAAAGCTTTCAGATCATAGAGTGTGGCAGCTGATCCAAAGACCGGAGTGCTTATCAAAGTGACCTGTATGGAAATACTTCCTTTTCTCTTTTGATTGTGTGTACTTAGATGAATTATAAAATTGATATCTGTTTTGAATTTAGAAAGCAGATTCCTCATCAGGAATTTCATTCCCTTTGCCTTTTCTGCATAGGCCCAGAGCACGACATTCCAAACTGTCCCTATTGTGCCCATTTCAGTAAATGCACAATACACTGTAAGGTCGAGTCCCTTGCTTAACTCCTAGGGTTGCAAAAGGGCATCAAGGATCTTAACAATTTATGGCATCTGCCAGTCCTTCTGTAGACCTTTCTCAAAAACATATGGAGATGCATCCAAAATTTCATAGAGTGCAGACAACACAACTTCGCCATCAGCAAGTCAACCTAGACTTATGATTGTCAAAGGATAGACATTGCTTTTGCAGTCCTTCTGACAATCAAGGATGTGTAGTAGACCACTGTTGAGTGCTCTTCGGTGTCTGACATGACCCCTGTACATACACACAAGTTGAAGGACAAGGGTTGTCAGTTGGGTCTGAGACCACTTCGTAGGCCACAGCTTCCAACTCCTGAGGTAGGTCTGTAGATATGGAGGGCAGAATTTCAAGAACCTCTGAGAGGTCTTCAGTTGACTATGCACAGGCTGGGGGCCACCTGATCACGGACTGATCCGATTACCTCAGATGCCACACTCAGGACCAAGTCTAAAGCCAAACCTAAAAGCATTATTTCTGTAATGCCTCCTCCTATACCTTGTGCATTTCAACCCTCACATGCCTACCAGCAGGATCTGCCTAGACTGACCGATGATTTGCTTCACATTGTAGCTTTCAGGCAGGACAGTCCTACCAGACCTCCAGCCCTTACAGAATCTGTTTCTGGAAGAATAAAGAGGGACTCTCTTCCCCAAGAATCATCAGATTTTTATTAATCAGTTGAGGATGAGTTGATTTATACAGATCAAATTTCCATAGATCATATGCTGATTCTAACTCAGATGACATTTGAGCTTCACTTCACCACCTGAGGACTTTGCCTTTGGGGAAACACTCTATAAAATGGGGAATTATTTTAACTGAGAAACTCTGAATTACCATCAGTCTAAAAAGAAGGTTAGAGAATTTCTTAAGTTCTCTGACCATAAAACTTAGGCCATTCCTCCAGTGTTAGAAATAGTGGATGATGTTACTTCAGACTCATCCCTGTAGCCTGACTCCCAACTACTTGCTCCTAGGTCCATTTCTACAGGGTCCTGCATTCTCACAAACACCTTTTTAAGAATCCTACTGGTGATCCTGAATTGTTGACTCAGGGTCCTAAGGGAGGTAAAGGAAGTACGTCTAGGAATGCCTTGCCCAGTGATAAAGAGGGGGAGATCTCTGGGTCATTTTGAAAAAAAAAGGTTATAATTCTGCCACCCTGGCTATGTAAGCTCTCAAGTGCCAGTTTCATTGGGTTAAGTACCAAGAAACTCTGCTGGACCATATGAAAATAAAACTGGAGGGGGTGGAAGACAGAGCTGTCTTCAAAAAACTGCTGGACATCCACAGCTCAACTTCTCAAGTTGCAAAGCATCCTTTGCATTGTGACTATGACCCTCTTGAAGCATCAAGCAGGGTAGTTACCTCATGGTCAGTTATCCATAGGTATACTTGGTTAAGGAAATAATCCCTTCCAACCATGTTAAGTCTGAGATTCAAGATGCCCTTCTAAACAAAGACTTTTTGATTGGATAAAAAGCGGAGGCTTTAAAAAAAATGGAGTAGAAGCCTAAATACATGCATACTGTCAAGGACTTTCAGCTGGTTTATCCACCTAGATTATCTCACTAAGTCATAGTTGTTTCCTCCCTCACAATAAAAGGAAAGAGGGAAAAGGCTCAGAAGGGATAGACAACTGACGCAATATTAAATATTGCAACCGGAATCTACTTCTAGGCCTAGTGGACCCCAGCCCCAAGGGCCCAGCAGGGAGCAACTATGACTCAGCCAGTCTTCTTCCAGTCCCCTACCCCTCAAGTCCCACCCTGACCTCTCCATCCTTCCTACCACCAAACTCCACTATTCATTCAAAGCTAAGAGGAAGGTGAGCTCTGTTTCGCAAAGAACAGGTCAAGATTACCCAAGTCAAATGGGTGCTGAGCATCATCAAATCAGGATACAGATTCTTTTTCACTTCCCTCCCAAAGCCTGCTGGCATACCTTCCATTCCACCCAATCAACTAAAAGAAGATCTGAATTGATTAGGTCTGCTTTTACAGCAAAGTTCCATAGAAGTGGTACCCTCCCAGGAAAGGGGAACGGAGTATTACTCAGGACTCTTTCTCATTCCAAGAAAAGAGGGAACATGGAGGCCCATACTAGATTTTTCAAAGCTAAACACATTTTTCTGGTCCCAAAATTCAAACTGCTTACTCCTACCGATACTTGCTCCAGTGAACATAACTGGTCTTCTTGAATCTAAAAGATGCTGGCCTTCACATTCCAATTGCAATTTCTCTCAGGAACCATCTTCACTTCAAAGCATGTGGAAATCATTATGAATTCTCTGCTTTGCCCTTTCAGTTGCCTACTGCACCCAGAGTATTTATCAAATGCCTGGCTGGAGATAGCATACTGCAGGACCAAGGACATTCAAATCTGCCCTTATCAAGAAGACTATAGAGGAAATTCTTTCCATCCTACAGCAAACTATGACTGTTTTCTCCATTCTAGGTTATATCCGGAATTAAAAAAAAATCCAGTCTATCCACATCCAGAAAACTAGTCTTTCTATGTGCCTAGCTAGGTACAGACCTGCAAAGAGTTTCCTAATACAAGAAAAGATATCTTTCCTAACCACCTACTTCCAATCTTGCATTCTCCTCACTTCAATTCCAGCACTGGAGGTTCTCATGCTTTTAGGATACATGGCCTCATATGTCCTCATGATTCCTCTTGCCAGGCTTCACACGATACTTGAAGAAATTTAGGAATCAGCAGAATCAATCCCTCAACCAAGAAAGTCCTCTCCTACCCTGTTTAAAATGGAATTTCAATTGTGAATCTCCGCTTGCAATTAGAACTTAGGGGTACCCCACTGGATTCCTCACCCAGACTAGATTCTGACCACAGATGGCTCAGACTTGACTTGGGAATTACACTCTGATGGCCTCCAAGCTCAAGGAAAATGAGAACAAAATTTTCTGAAAACAAAACACATACATCTAAGGAAATTATGGCTATTCTCATGGGCATCCTAGCTTTCAAGGAAACCTGGTGACCAGGGACTTGTCTAATAAAGACAGACAAAACCACAACGATGTGGCACATAGACAAGCAGTAGGGCACTCATTCCTATCCTCTGTCCTGCTGTAACTTGTCCTTGTTGGACACAGCACAGGACCTGGGCCTTCATCTTCTAGCCCAGTATATGAAAAAGAAGGCAACTTTCTTGCAGATCACCTCAGCAGGACAGAAGTGAACCTTCATTTTGGGACCATGCATAGGAGTGCATTCAAACTCATCTGCTAACATTGGCTGTGCCAGCAACAGAACTTTTTGCTTCAGACCAAAACTACCAGCTATAAAAATTTGCACATTAGCCAAACATCCAAAGGCCTGAAAGAAGGATACTTTCTCCTTCTGTGGGCAGATGTGTTCCTTCATGCATTCCCTCCCATATGCCTTATCCCCAGGGTATTACTGAAAATCAGGGAGGAAGGGCCAAGGGTGAACTGAACTGCACCCTCTTGACTGAAATAACATTGGTTCCTTCTCTTACACAACTTGAGCAGACAAAAAAAAAACATGGCTGCTTCCTCAACAGTTGGATTTTATGACATAAAACAGGGGCTCCGTCATACACCTCAACCTCAGCACCTTGAGAATGGCAACATGATTAATCCAGTAACTGTTTCTCAAGGCCAAGGACCTAACTGGCATTTTGAAAGAAGACAGAAAACCTAGTACCAAAAAATCATGCACATCAACATGGAAATGTGCTTGCTTACTTTTCTCATTTATTCAAATCTGGTCTCTCTTACTCATTTTTAAAAATTCACTCTTCAGCCATATCTGCCTGCCTACCTATGTAACCTCCTTTTACTCTCATCCCCCTTATGAAGTTATTGCTTAAGGGTATTATCCATCAGAGGCCTACCAGAAGAGTTCCCTCTCCTCTTTGGGATCACTGTTTCATGTTAGAATAACATATTTGACCCCCCTATAGCTGACATTCAAATTCTCTTCTGGAAAACAGCCTTTTTAGTGGCTATCACATCAGCTAGTTGAGTTTCAAGTGTCCAAGTACTGAACCTTTCCTCATTTTTCACCAGGACAGAGTTTCTCGCAGAACTAACTTCACTTTAAAACCATAAGATTGTTTCCAGATTTACCGTTAAACAGTTCATTCACCTCCCCTACTTTATTTTCTCATCAACAAAACAGGAGACAATGTATCCTTTATTCACTTGGTTTTCACAGACAACTCAGATACCATTTGGACAGAACCAAGGCACATAGAAACTCCAAACAACTTTTTGTAGCTATGCTAGTAGCACATTGAGAAATCTAATTGGCAAACAAATAATTTCTAAGCAGATTTATAACTGTATTGCCTTTTGTTATAAACATGGAAAGCAAATTCCGCCTTTTACGTGGGACAGACATCCAGGCCATTCAGGATTAGCATGTTGGAACATCTAAGTGACATGATAAATCAACATTTGACAAATGCTTTATACATACATGTATTATATCATAAAACAGCCAAATTTAATTTCACAATTATTGATAAAATATGGTGGGATAGATACAGGAAAATGGGATGGCATGGTATATTAAATAACAAAGAGAAGGTTTGGATTGTTAAATTAGGGGGGTTGTTTTCCCCTGGCTTGAATGACCATTTTTGAATGTTTTTAAAGTTGGTTGTATATATTGAGTATAACTCTTGTTAGAATACTGTGCCTTTAAATACTGGTTTATCTGCTTAATTGATTTATTTAGAATATTATTTAAGTATTTATTAATTGTCAGTAGTGTATTACTGAAGAAGGTCTTGTGGCCGTAACCGATCTGATTCTTTGGTTTTGCCATAGTGTACTAAAGTATATTCTATATTTTCACTCTTTGGTGCTGGACACATTTTGATTTTCTCATTTGGGTTTTTTGGCCTTTTGCACTTGCCTTACGTGTGAGTACATTATGTGGGGATTTCTGCTGCTTCATTCTTGCTGGGGTCCTCTGAGTGATGAATGTACATATTTTTGTGGCAGACCTATGTTTGGAGCAAGATTAGCAGTATTTTTGACCAGTAGCTTGGTTTATACATGATTTTTTTTCATTTATTCATTGATATGGAACTATTTTCCCAACTAGAAGGCGTTTTTTTTTGTAATCTACATGTTGAAGAGCTGAAGAGCTGATGGGCGGAATAGCTGTTGAACATTTGTGTCGTTTTTATTACATATGGAGGCATCCTGTGTTGTGTCTTTGTGCCCTTTCAATGCTAAGTTTTCAGAAGTGCGGAACATCATTGGGGTGAAGTATTGACTTTAACTATCGTTATAAAACTATCAGACTTGTAGGCATCCTGTGTTGTTTCTTTGAGCCTTTCCAACACTGAGTTTTCAGAAGTGCGGAACACCATTGGGGTGGAGTATTGATTGCAATTATTGTTATGAAACCACCAGACGTGTTTCTGTTTTCAACAGTATCATTATAAGAAGTGGGAGTGTTTGAGTATGTGGAAATACAGTTAATTTAATTTATGAAAGGTGTTTTTTCTACTGAATGTGATTCGGGTCCACACTGTTTGGAGGGATTGGTTGGTGACATTGCTTCCCTTCATGAACGGACAACGTGACAAGCGTTTTTTTTGGCTCCTGGTGTTATCTGAGATGAAAAATACCATTTTGGTGTACATTTAAAAATTATCACGCCCTGAAAGCCTAGTGTTGGTGTATGATTTTGGTTTAGGGCTGATGACGTAGGAATGATTATTTGTTGGTTCCTGCCTTTATTCTTGGGGCGCCACCAATGTAGGGATGAGCCCTCCAGAAAATGACTGTCCTGTTTCCATACTGGGTTGAAGAGTATTGTTTTTGTTATTTATGGAAATATGTTTTGACTATCTAGCTTCAAACAGTGTGGAGTATTCAAAAGTTGTATCGTGGAAGAGTAGTTAATTTTTAAAGCCAGGTGAACTTTTCTGGCCTCGACTTGGAGATTTAGAAGAACATTTTATGTAAGTTGGTTTAACCCTTGGTACATGACTTTTTTTCTTCAGTTTCCAGAACTATATTTAGGCTGGGAACGTTTATGGGCATTTACTTGTACTATATTTTTAACTGTCGTTGTTGGAGTGTGAAAATTCCAGCCAGTAAAGATTTGTAGATGCAGTCTTTATTATTTTTTGGGCTGTTGTAATTAACAACGTGGATGCGTCTATTGATTGGTCTATTTTTAGCCCTTTTGGGTGCCATTTCTGAATGGATTATTATTGTTGAAATATCCCTACAAACCAAGTAGAAGGCAGCTGTAGCAAGTTGTTAAATAAAATCAAGAATTCAATACACAGGAGGTTCAGGATCAAAAGTTTACTAGTGTACAGCAGGAGGAAAAAAACGTACAAGTACAGAATTTTGTCTAACATGAAACAGGAAGCACACAATTCTATATAGTCTTTGCATTTAAGCTGTGCCCACCTTACTGACGTGGTATGTCACAGGGCATTTACATCACTTTAGCTTACAGTCCTCTATTCATAAAAACCGCTGATGCTGTATATTTTAAAAAAGTTTTCCTCTGGTAACAATACGGCCTTGCTATCCACCTGGTCAGACATAGTGTCTTTCTGTAAAGTTACTTTTTCAAGGTTTCACATTAGTTCGAATACAATGGTGGATTCAGTCTTCTAATACACATCTTTGTTCACTGTAACACTTTCCCACCAGCTGCATGCTATCTTAGTAACACATATACAAGGCCAAATCATCCCAGCAGGAAAGAGCAGAAGATTTCATTATTTCACATATTTAATTTCCTGAACCAGCAGATAATCACTTGTGAAAAGAATAAACATTAAAACTTGCTAAGCTAGCATCTGCCAGGGTCGGAGGTCAGTTTGCTTCAAGCCACACTGCAGTTTTAAAACTACTTACATTTACACATGAATTAATCCTTTCTGTTATATGATTAATAGAATAAAATGCATTATATACTACTTTGCTTTTAAACTAGCATTTCTCATATATTCAAATACACATTTTTCTAACATTTTCTCCCCTATTAATACTTTTTATTCTATTTTGAAGTATGCATAGTGTCATTTCATCTCCCAACCTCTTCCACTAAGGATTTTCAGCTAGGTGAGTCATTCAATCTATACTTCAGAAAAAATGTCATCTGAGATCAATTTTTCAATCTCAATATCTTGATACAAGGTCTCAGTAACAGATACATCAGTAAAATCTTTGATTAGTCTTTTCATGCAGGGAATTCCACAGCAAACACATGCTCCTATTAGGAGTACACCCACACAAATGGCAATCAGAATATTCATTAGGATGGAACCCCACCCCCCAAATAGATTCTGGAAAAAGTCCATCAGTGGGTTTGGGCCTGGTTCAGTCATGGCTGGTACTTGCTGAATTACCTCTAGGTGGTTGTTAATTTCATGCCTGTTGTCTGGTATGTACGCATAGCATTCTTCTTTGATAAGCGCGCACGTACCACCTCTCGCCGCTAGGGTGAAGTCAAGAGCCATTCGATTTTGTAGCACAACAGTTCTCATTGCATTCAGTTCATCAGTCACCAGTTCTAGGGTAGAAAAAGTTGCATTACTCATTACTTCGAGAAGTTTTGACAACTTCCTCAGCTCCCAGATCGATTTGACTGCTCCATATGCTGGGAATATTCCTGCCCAAGATATAACACTGTCACTCAAGTCCATATGAGTCAATTTACTTTTGTCTTTCATGGTATTATGGTCTTTCCAGCCAGCTTTGATCTTTCCAACTGGATTTACAGGTTTTTCAACTGGACCTTCAGGTTTTCGGGCTGCTTCTCTCACGTTTCGTATCTTACCCAAAGGTAATTCTGCAGTATGTCTTATTGCCGGAACCAGATAACCCTAAAAACAACTGCTGGACCAATTCTCAGGTAACCATTTATATGCCTTTTTCCCACAAATAAAATAACAGTTTTCTACTTTAGTACTAATACGCATTAGCCCTGCATGAAACATTTTCTGATCTATAACTGACAATTGTTTAAACAAAACAGGATTCTTGCGAATGTCATTCATGGTAATTTTCAATGAGTTCAAATATGAGTCATAATTAGTATTGTAAAAAGTATTGTCATTACTATTCTTAATATAACATCGGTAAGATATGATTATATTACAATTGCTCCAGCCCACCTGGAGAGTATCATTTTTGAAAAAACATACAATTCCTTTTTGTGTGACAGGTAAAAATAAAGCTATTTTGTCCTGTGATCTCACAGTTTCTGTATCAAAGAGTAAATTCTCCCAAGTCTCATTTATCCCCAAAGGGACAGCAGACATTATCAGTCCTCCATATGCTGTTGGTATAGCTGTACAAACCCAGCAATTTGAAATGTTCATAGTCTCTGCATATACACGCTTTATGGCTAGGTATGTGTTAAAATTTGGATGCCAGTCTATAGACGTTTCATCACGCCTTCCCACTTTCACTTGTGTGGTTGTGTGCAGGATAAACCACAACAAGAGGAAAATTGTCACAATTACAGTCAATAAATGTATACTCAACAAAATGATTATGCAACATCTCTGGGGTTGATCTAAATTTCTATTCGCTTTGTTTTTGGCCATCCTGGTCCTGTTGTGTATCAGTCACAAAGTTTTTATCAATTTGAAAGTTCTTTACTGGTTTGCAGTGTGTCAAATGAACCCAGGACGTCCTCTCGGCCACTCTGACTGCAGTAGGCATTGCCAACAGTACCTGGTACGGTCCTTCCCACTTTGGACTCACCCAATTTTTCCTTTTCGTCACTTTCAGCCAAACCCACGTCCTGGGGGCCAAGACTGCTTCTACCGGTCTGGTCTGTTCCTTATCTGAAAAAGAGTTAAACTTCAAAACAGATTTATTTGTTAACAGTTTCCTCATATAACTAGCTAATGAACTGTCAGCCTCTTGTTCTGTGGGCATGAGAGCTTTCCACTGGGGCACATAATATGCTCTCCCAAAAATCATTTCAAAGGGAGTCAAACCCTTCACATTTGGAACCGTTCTTATACTCAGCAGTGCCAAAGGCAGACAGTGTATCCAATTCTTTTGGGTTTCCTAAACTAACTTTCTAAGTTTACTCTTAAGGGTACCATTGTACCTTTCCACCAGTCCTGCTGACTGTGGGTGGTAGGCACAATGGTTCTTTAAGGAGATACCAAAAAATCTCCCAAGTTGTTGGATTATCTGGTTCACAAAATGTGTGCTGTTGTCACTATAAATCCTTTTAGGAATGCCAAATCTAGGCATTACTTCTTTTATCAGGGCTTTTGCCACTGTTGCTGCATCCGGATTTTTGGTTGGAAAAGCTTCTACCCATTTGGAAAACATATCTACAATAACTAAACAGTATTTCTTCCCTTCACACTTACTCAATTCTATGAAATCCATACAAATAGTATGGAATGGATATGCTGGTATAGGAAAACTTCCTTGCTTGGTTTTAAATGCCCCTTGTGCATGGTGCTTGTTACAAGTATGACAAGCTGCACAAATTTTTTTTGTGTAGTTTGTGTATCCATATGATTGGAATATTCGGTTTACTAACTGTACCATCCCCCTGTTGAGACATGGCACTGCCCATGGCTCAACAAAGCTGCATATCTAAATAAATTAGATGGCAATATCGTTTTTTTCTCTTTGGAAATGTACAGTCCATTTTCAAGAATTGCACCTCGTTTTTTCCATTTTTGTTTTTCTGCTTTTGTAGTAAGCATCTGCATTGTTTTTAACATGTCTAAATCTAAAATTTCAGAGGGTTGTAATTTTTCATTTAAAAGTAAAGTTCCTGAGTCTGAGGCTGCTTGCTTTGCAGCTGCATCAGCTCGTGCATTACCTTTTGAAATCTTATCCTGTTGTTTTGTATGAGCTACACATTTACAAATAGCTACTTTGGTAGGTAACTGAATAGATTTTAATAATTTTAAAATAAATTGCGCATGATTAATAGGTTTTCCACTAGATGTTATCATTCCCCTATTTTTTCATTGTTGCGCAAATACATGTACTGTAGAAAAAGCATACTGACTATCAGTATATATGTTTACACACTTGTCTTTTGCTAAAGTACATGCCCGTGTCAAAGCTATCAATTCTGCTGCTTGTGCAGATAAGTTATGTGGTAAGGATTGGGCTTCTAGAATTTTAGTGTCTGTAACAACGGCATACCCTACTAGATTTTTTTCTGTAGGGCCCCTTCTGCATGAGCTGTCCACGTAATATGTCACCTCGGCATTATCCAAGGGCATATCTGTGAGATCTTGTCTAAGCAAAGCTAACTGTTCAATTTCCTGCAGGCAGCTGTGTGGTGTGCCATCCGCAGGAGTTGGAAGTAATGTTGATGGATTTAATGTTGTACATTGTTTAATTGTCATATGAGGTTGGCTCAGCAGTATAGTCATACATGAAAGATGTCTAGCAGGAGAGAGGTATGCTACTTTTTCTTGCAGTAAAATTATTACGATTGCATGAGGCACTCTCAATGTGAGAGGGTGGAATAACACCACTGAGGCCGAAGCCTGTACTACCATTGCAGCTGCAACTACTGCTTGTACACAGTGAGGCAAAGATCGCGCCACTGGGTCTAACTGTGATGAATAATAGGCTATGGGGCGTTGCTTGATCCCATGTTGTTGCGTTAGTACTGATGTCATATATCCTTGTTTGCAATATATGGTCTGAAAGAACCGTTTGTGATAATTTGGGAGTCCTAAAACTAATGAAGAAGCTATTAACTGCTTCAACCTGCAGAAAGCCATTTCTGCTTCAGGTGCCCATTGTAAAATATCTTGTGCTGCCATTGGTGTTTTATATATCAAGTCAGTCAGTGGAGCAGATTCCAAAGCATAATTTGGTATCCAGCTCCGACAGAAATTAGTTGTACCCAAGAAAGACATCATTTTCTTCTTGGTTGCTGGTTTGGGTGCTTGCAAAATTGCTGTTTTTTTTTTTTCGTCTAATATTTTGCCTTTATTGGATATTACATATCCTAAGTATCTAACTTGTTTTTTTCAAAGTTGTAACTTACTTTTGTTTACTTTGTGTCCTTGTATTGCTAAAAATTGTAATAACTCTACAGTATCCTTTCTGCATTGTTGCTGGGTGGGGGCTGCTAGCAAGATGTCATCCACATAAAGTAGAATCTGACTACCTCCCGGTGGGGTAAACCCTGCCAGGTTGCTAACCATTTCTTGTGCAAATATTGTTGGGCTTTCACAATATCCGTGTGGTAGTCTAGTATATGTATACCTTTTACCCTGAAATGTAAATGCAAACCAATATTGACTATCAGGATGTATAGGTATTGAGAAGAAAGCATTGCTGATATTTACCACAGAGAAATACTTCTGTTGCGGTTTTAAATCGTTTAACAAAGTATGTGGGTCTGGCACCGTAGGTGCTCTAGGTATTACTGCATTATTCACAGCTTGTAAATCTTGGACCATCCGCCATTTCCCGTTTGCTTTTTTAACAGGAAATAGGGGTGCATTACATGGTGAATCAGGAGATTCTACCAGTACTCCTTCTTTGAGTAAAGCTGCTGTTATAGGTTTGATTCCTATTTCTGCATCCTTTCTCAAAGGGTATTGTCTTTTTTGTGGTCTAAATGCTGACTTTGGGGTAATTGTAACTGGTCCTGCTGTTCGAATAAGTCCTACATCTGACTTGCCTGTTGACCAAAGAGTCGTTGGAATTTCACATAAGGCCTTTTTTACTTTTTCTAATAGAAATGCTAATCAGCTGTCATCGCTAGATTGCAAGTGAACAGCTGGATGTGTCTGCGTCAACCAATTTAGTTTTTGTTTCTGTATCCCTTGTTCTGACAGTTTTAAATCAGTCTGTTTCTCCCATCTTGTCACCTTTTCTCCTAAGTCTGCCCATTTTACATTTTTATTTTTTGTCAAGCTGACATGTGGTAATCGATTTGATTTGTACAGTGCAAGGAATTTTTGAGGTAATGAACAGCTAACTACACTGTTACCCTCAGTATCCCAGTACAAAGTACGCAATACTAATCTAGTTGCACGATTTCTGAACAATTTTTGCTCATACTCTCTATCAGGTCTTGGTGTAGTACAGTAGTATAGAGTACAGTGTAACAAATGCTGTCGATCAGTGTCAAGGGAGGGGGCTTTACTGATGGCTACGTTCATCAGTTCCTCGGTTACTGCCCCTGGACCAGTCGTGACTAGGTCCTGGCTGTAACAGTAAAAGGTTTCACCCTCCGATCGCACTACAAAGGTATCCATTTGTCTCTGTGCCTCCATACCTTGTACAGTTGGAACTACTGCTATGCCAAATATTTGCATAAGGTCCCTGCCCAATAGGTTTACTGGACACTTTGCAGAAACAACAATTTTACTTCTCTGGGTCATACCTGAAACAGGGTCAGTTATTGCTATATCATGGAAAGTGGTTCCCTGTATAGTTGTCCATTTGCAGCTTTTACTAGTATATAATCAGGTGATTCGGAATGTTCTGGTAACTTGGAGGGGTGTATCAGGGTCCGTGATGCTCCTGAGTCACACAGGAATTTGACTTCCCTTCCCTCCACCAGAAGTGTAACTTCCGGTTTCGTATCTGCTAAGTAGAGCTCTAAGCTCAATAGTGCTAAGTCCAAAATTTCACTTTCTTCATCCTCAATATCTACTTGCACTTTCTCTATTCCTTCTATCACATTTACATTTGTTTTTTGTTTATTAACTTTTCCTGATGATTTCTGACTTTCGCATGATGTATCTTCGCTATCATATAGTCAGTCCTCATCTCCCTTATCTTCTGTAATTACCTTTTTGTTCTGCTTATAATCTCTTGCTAGATGTCCCTTTTTCCCACACTTGAAGCATTTACCTCTCTTTTTTCTCTCTTTAAAATCTTCTGATCGTTTGTCAGACTGTTTGTTTCCCTGGGCATTCTTTTTGCCCTTTTTACCTGATTGTAACACAAATACTTCAGCTCTGTCTTCAGCAGTGAAGACTTGCGCCTTCTTTTTTTTTTTACTATTAAAATGTCTTTCAGCATGTCTAGCATACTTAAGCAAGGCTTGTAGCCTCCCTGTTCGATGGTCTATCATATGCTTCATAATGAAGCTACTAATAGGTGCAATGCAACCTTTTAAAAATGCATTCTTCAATTGTTGTTTATACGGGGAATCATTTGTTTGGTTTTCAGGAACCGACATACTGCTATGATTATTAAAACATTCTAATAATTTAGCATAGTACCCATTTATTGTCTCATTTTCCTGTTGTATGCATTGATTAATGCAAGTCCAGTCTGCTCTAGGTTTTCATTTCTCAGAGATTTGGTCTGTAAGACCTTTCACTCTGTTGTCTAATTCTGCGTCACTATGTGGGAGGGGTTTGAGCTCTGCATTACGAGGATTCCAGGTGCCACAAATCATGTGCCAATCTGGACCTATAATTTGTCTTACTACTTTTTCTACTTCTTCCCCATTCAAGTGGTAACTCAACTTCATGCCTTGTAAATCTTCCAAAAATTTCGTAAAATTAACTTTTGGATGGGGGATTCCCTCAGTAGCTTTCCGAATATCCTCCAGTGTCCATGGTCTGTATACTAAGAGTGTTGGGTCCTGCCCTTCCTGTCCTGCCTGAGGATTTGGAACCTCTATAAGTGGGCATATTTTTTCCTCACTCTCATCCTGTAGGTTTCTCTCTATTTGATATGATTCTGCGTCCCTATGTATTTTACGTGTCCGGGACCTAGTTTTAATAGGATCTCTAACAAACGGTTGTGGTCTTGCTGAGACTTCAGGATAACGCGGAGACGGACCAGCCTGTCAACTCACTTTATATTCTGAAAAGGTAAAGGAGGGGGCCAGGGAGGAGGAGGAGAAGCTGTTGCTATTACTAAGTTATTATCTTCTTTGTCTAAAAATAATGTTTTTGAATTTTTCAGCTTTTGTTCTCTACGATTCACTTCCTCAATCCACCTGTGTGCCTGAGGAAAGACTAACTGGCGTTGCTTTTTTGCCTGACCTCCCGCATCAGATTTAAGTTGCTTAAGGAGTTTAACTAGTGACGTTTTGTCTAGTTTACCATCAAATTCATATTTGTTAACCCATTTCGTATAATACCTAACGTTATCGGAACGTTGTAATTGCATGTATTTTGCGTCTTCAGTTAGGGGCGGATCTCGCAATTTTTTTGTGCACTGATTTCCCATGGTAAAAGAAAATGTTACGTAACCCTTCTTATCATGTGATATCAGAAGTTCAGTTCCTTTTCACAGTTTATCTAGAATAACTGCCTACCTTATTCTGTTACCCTGATCTATGACCAAATATACAGTACTTCCTTTTGTCCCTGATCTGCATAACAAATCTTGACAATAATATACTGCAACCTAGGCCCTGATCTAAAACAGAAAAAAGGCAAATCTTCCTACCTGAGCCTCCGGTATTGAGTCGTCCAGGATCCGCTCTTCGGCCACAGATCAGAAAGTACCCAGCCTCTTTAAACGACAATTCAGTCGGAGGTCTTTTCACCCAAGAAGAACTGTTTCGGTAACTTCTTCTGCGCAGTATTCGACCACCGGTAGACTCTGATCTGCAGCTGTCCAAGGGATTTCCGGCTCGAAGGACCAAACTGTTAAATAAAATCAAGAATTCAATACACAGGAGGTTCAGGATCAAAAGTTTACTAGTGTCCACCAGGAGGCAAAAAACGTACAAGTACAGAATTTTGTCTAACATGAAACAGGAAGCACACAATTCTATATAGTCTTTGCATTTAAGCTGTGCCCACCTTACTGACATGGTATGTCACAGGGCATTTACATCACTTTAGCTTACAGTCCTCTATTCATAAAAACTGCTGATGCTGTATATTTTAAAAAAGTTTTCCTCTGGTAACAATACGGCCTTGCTATCCACCTGGTCAGACATAATGTATTTCTGTAAAGTTACTTTTTCAAGGTTTCACATCAGTTCGAATACAATGGTGAATTCAATCTTCTAATACACATCTTTGTTCACTGTAACACATTCCCACCAGCTGCATGCTATCTTAGTAACACATATACAAGGCCAAATCATCCCAGCAGAAAAAAGCAGAAAATGTCATTATTTCACATATTTAATTTCCTGACCCAGCAGATAATCACTTGTGAAAAGCATAAACATTAAAACTTGCTAAGCTAGCATCTGCCAGGGTTGGAGGTCAGTTTGCTTCAAGCCACACTGCAGTTTTAAAACTACTTACATTTACACATGAATTAATCCTTTCTGTTATATTATTAATAGAATAAAATGCTTTATATACTACTTTGCTTTTAAACTAGCATTTCTCATATATTCAAATACACATTTTTCTAACACAAGTAATAATAGCCAGAGAACTCCAATCAGAATGTAAAAAACTTCTAATAACGTAGTGTAAGCGCTTTCATAACATCAGTTACTTCCTCAGACGCATAAAAACAGTGCATAAAGATCAAATATATATATATATATATATATATATATATATATATATATATATATACACACACACACACACACACACACACACACACCAAGGACATATATCATGTTCCACATATTTCCCTCCATTTTTTAAAAACCTATAAACCAATTAAGATTTAAAGGAACAGCAGCTAAAACAACAAATGTGCATGTAAAACACCCATACATTAAAACACATTGGTAGATTATTCTGTCATAGGTTCATAGGTTCATAGGTTCATACTAGGCTATCTGCTGTAGGGCATTTACAAGCTTAGCCAGAGTGTGTTTGGCTTTCACCACCCATTTTAAATGAATTTTGCTATGCCCTTTTTCGAGGTTAGTTTACTGTGCCTCTGTCTAACAGTGACACAGAAGTGATACCCAGGGTAAATCTACGATCTCCCATCCACTCATCAAGATTCCTCTTGAAGAGAGTCAGTGAGGGACTCTGCCTAACCTGGACTGGGATTTTATCCCAGAGTGAAGGGAGCCTCTGGGTTATGAATCTGTCCCTCCAGCATGTCCTATTTATTTCAATGCTGAGGTTCAATTCTCTCGAGCGCGTAGCTCGATGGGATTTGGATTTTCTGAGGTGCAGCATGTCCATTAATTCTGGGTTGGACATGGCTTTATACGTCAGGCACAGATCGCCTCTGAGTAGGTGGTATGCCACTGAGTAGAGCTGGAGTTTCTTTAACTGGGCAGCATATGGCATCTGTTTGAGCCCTTTGATCCTCTTGGTGAGGTACTTTTGGGGTCTTTCCAGTTGCTGCAGGTGTCTGGTAAGGTACATCCCAAAAGGGGCAGTGTACTCAATTATGGGCGTGATGAGGGATGAGTAAAGAGGCACGATGACCTCCCCTGATCTAGATGTGAATCCCTTCATGATTAGGTGGGCTATATAAAATGATTTTGTAACCACTTTAGCCACATGGTTGTTGAATGAGAGATTGCTATCAACTTGGGTCCCCAGGTCCCTAATTACTTCTTCCGTACTTAATGGATTACACCTATGTGGTAATTTGTGGACACTTTGTTTTTGCCAAAGGGGATGACTATACACTTTTTGGCATTTAGCTTGAGGCTATGGCTCTGGCACCAGTTATCTGTTTCTATGAGGCCCTTTTGTAGGGTGCTTGTGTCAGCTGGAGAGTCGATAATGGCACCCAGTTTGCACTCATCTGCATAATATGGGAAAAAAAAAAACATGTGTAGAATCCATTTTCACTCTTGTGTTTCCATTTGATTAATTATATCACCTATTCTAGAACTCTCCTGTATAACTTGCAAAACCTGAAACTTAAATTGATGACTGCCTTCTTCAGTTAATACATGTTTAGCTATAGCACTGTACTCACGTTTCATCCTTCATTTAATACATGTTTAGCTATGGCACTGTACTCACGTTTCATCCTTCAGTTAATACATGTTTAGCTATGGCACTGTACTCATGTTTCATCCTTCAGTTAATACATATTTAGCTAAGGCACTGTACTCTCGTTTCATCCTTCAGTTAATATACGTTTAGCTATGGCACTGTATTCACGTTTCATCCTTTAGTTAATACATGTTTAGCTATGGCACTGTACTCACGTTTCATCCTTCAGTTAATACATGTTTAGCGATGGCACTGTACTCATGTTTCATCCTTTAGTTAATACATGTTTAGCGATGGCACTGTACTCACGTTTCATCCTTCAGTTAATACATGTTTAGCGATGGCACTGTACTCTCATTTCATCCTTCAGTTAATACATGTGTAGCTATGGCACTGTATTCACATTTCATCCTTTAGTTAATACATGTTTAGCTATGGCACTGAACTCACGTTTCATCCTTCAGTTAATACATGTTTAGCGATGGCACTGTACTCACGTTTCATCCTTCAGTTAATACATGTTTAGCGATGGCACTGTACTCACGTTTCATCCTTCAGTTAATACATGTTTAGCGATGGCACTGTACTCACGTTTCATCCTTCAGTTAATACATGTTTAGCTATGGCACTGTACTCACGTTTCATCCTTCAGTTAATACATGTTTAGCTATGGCACTGTACTGATGTTTCATCCTTCAGTTAATACATGTTTAGCTATGGCACTGTACTGACGTTTCATCCTTCAGTTAATACGTGTTTAGCTAAGGCACTGTACTGACATTTCATCCTTCAGTTAATACGTGTTTAGCTATGGCACTCTACTGACGTTTCATCCTTCAGTTAATATGTGTTTAGCTGTGGCACTGTAGTCACGTTTCATCCTTCAGTTAATACGTGTTTAGCTATGACACTGTACTCACGTTTCATCCTTCAGTTAATACATGTTTAGCTATGGCACTGTACTCACGTTTCATCCTTCAGTTAATACATGTTTAGCTATAGCACTGTACTCATGTTTCATCCTTCAGTTAATACATGCTTAGCTATGGCACTGTACTCACGTTTCATCCTTCAGTTAATACATGTTTAGCGATGGCACTGTACTCATGTTTCATCCTTCAGTTAACACATGTTTAGCGATGGCACTGTACTCACGTTTCATCCTTCAGTTAACACATGTTTAGCTATGGCACTGTACTCACATTTCATCCTTCAGTTAATACACGTTTAGCTATAGCACTGTACTCATGTTTCATCCTTCAGTTAATACATGCTTAGCTATGGCACTGTACTCATGTTTCATCCTTCAGTTAATACATGTTTAGCGATGGCACTGTACTCACGTTTCATCCTTCAGTTAACACATGTTTAGCTATGGCACTGTACTCACGTTTCATCCTTCAGTTAATATGTGTTTAGCTATGGCACTGTACTCACGTTTCATCCTTCAGTTAATACGTGTTTAGCTATGGCACTGTACTCACGTTTCATCCTTCAGTTAATATGTGTTTAGCTATGGCACTGTACTCACATTTCATCCTTCAGTTAATACATGTTTAGCTATAGCACTGTACTCATGTTTCATCCTTAAGTTAATACATGTTTAGCTATGGCACTGTACACATGTTTCATCCTTGTACAGTAATCGTGGTCCCTAATTCTTTCCCTCAACCTGCGATTCATTTTACCTATGCAAAACTTAAAGCAGGTGATGCATTGGGCAATGTAAACCAGGTTTTTAGTGCTGCAATCAGCTTTCACCTTAGGTGCCACAAATATCCAGTGTCAGGGTGCCTGAAATATCTAGATCCATCTATAAATGAGCAGTAACTGCATTTTCCACATGCCAGAGTTCCAAAAAAAGAAACATTTCCCTCTGGTAAAGACACCCTCAGATAGCATAACTTCTGCTTCAAGTTTAAACCATTCTTAAACATGTACCTGGGTTTCGTGGCAAGCATCTTGACAGTTTCGCATCAGTTAACAGAACATGCCAGTTCCTATTAATCACTTGCTTCATGGCCTGTAAACCCTGTGCATAAGGTAGTACAACTGGAACGGTGTTGGCACCAACCACTATCCTGTCACACCTATCCCCTCCTCCTAATATATAGGGTCTACCTCTCCCTCCTCTATCTCTTTTCATACCTGCACAAACACACTTAACTTCATTACTAGAATAGACTCGAGTGGTAAATGCCACTTTTAAATACTCAAATCCAAGTTCAAAATCCTGCTGTGATGATGACAATCTAGAAACCCCAAGAGCTTGTCCCTCAACAATGTTGGGGAACATATGTGATGGATGCATACTACTCCTCTGCAAAAAAGAGGGTTGCTTGCAATCCTTCCTGTGTACACTAGTTTGTATCTCACCATTAGTTCTTGTAATAGTTACATCTAAAAAATGGATCTCATCAGAACACTGATATGTAAACTTCAGGAAACTACTGCTGCTGTTAAGGTTGTGCACAAATTCATATAAAGATTCACGGTCACCTTTCCAACAAATGAAAAGGTCATCCATGAACCTGCGAAAAACCTTCACATTGCTATCTGTGATGTACATCTCCTCCCATTCTTTCATAACAAACAACCAAACCAAAAACCACCTCCAGAGGAAGCCTTAATAGGCAAAAATAGTAAAATGAAAAAAAGGCTTCCACCACAGCGAAAAGTTCACTGAGAAGTTCTGTTAAAATGTATGCTTTAATAAAACGAAGAAATAAAAAAGCACACATTGTGCTGTTCAAGTTGCAGGTCAAACAGGATAAGCGCTTTCAGTTAAAAAACCTTCTTCAGATCCTAGTGTGTAGACCTGACTTACTGCTGTTAAATAAAGATCCTTAATTGCTCAACCAATCACATACAGCAATCAGATGCACGCCTTCCTTAAGCCTCCATTTCATTTCTTAATTAGGCTTCTCTCTTTCAAAATAGGTTTAATAGTAACTACTCTGTTGAGCCCTGGAAATAAATTAGCTCTGAGGTTCATGATCCATTTGCTTACTTCCTTTTCAGTTTTGTTGACAATGTCTCCTCCTCGGAGGTTAGTAGTCACATTTGAGATAACCATAAAGCTAAACGAATGCCCTGGATTTTCAGACACATCTCCATATAGGGCATTGGTTACCACTTTATTCTTGATATCTAACTGGTGGCGAAGTATCCGTTCCTTAAACTTTCTATTGGTCTTTCCTACATAATAGGCTTGGCACAAATTACAAGTGCCAACATATATAACATTCTTGGTGTTACAGTTAGCAAAACCAGAGAACTTATAGCATTTGTTTGTTACCGGATGAACAAAACTGTTGGAACATTTAATGTGGCTGCAAGCTTTGCAAAAGCCACATTTCCAAGTTCCTAACCTATTTCCTCCTTCTGTACTCTGCTTGTTAGGTATTCCATCATAGTTGCACAATAAATCCTTTAAGTTCTTCTTGTTTTATAACCAAACTTAGGTGTTTCCCCTACTATTCTCTTAATTTTACTGTCAGCAGTTAAGACTGGCCAAAATTTCTTGATGGTTTCACGGACATCAAAGGAGTCAGTGCTGTAGGTCATCATGCATCTGAGACTGTTGCCGTTTCCACCTTTCTTCACATCACTCTGCTTCCATTTTGAGTAGTACGGTTGCCCTTTGTTGTATCGAATGGACATTGCTTTGCCTTTACACATGACTAATTGTTTTTCATTATAGCCTCTTGAAGCAAAATTCTGTAAGAGTTTGTCTTGTTCCTGCAGAAAATCATCATCGTCTGTACAGAGCTTGGATATCCTGGTCACTTGATTTTCAACAATATTCTGAAAAACATGTCTCGGGTGCATGCTATTGTAGTATAGCATATGGTTCCTCCAATTTGGTTTCCTGAATATAGTGGTGCCAATTCCTTTGCTATTATTCATTGAAATTCTCACGTCTAAGAACTCAATCTCATTTGCTGACGTTTTCACTTCGAATCTTAGAAAGCTAATCGTACTTGTTAAATAGTCGACAAAATCATTTAGGCATTGCATATTGCCCTTCCATAGAAATATAACATCATCCACAAACCTGTTGTAAAAGATGATGCATTCCTTCCATTCATTTTTCGTATCCATTTCCCATTGCCTTTCCCATTCAGCTAGGACTATATTGGCATAGCTGTTTGCACAGGGGGTGCCCATGGCTACCCCCCATTTTTACCAATAGTAGCTCTCACCATAGAGGAACACATTGCTCTCCAGGACCAATTCAAGGAAGCTGCATACTAGATTCACATCCATGTTTACTTCAAAATGAGAGGCAAAGTCCCTTACTGCTTCTATTCCTAGATCGTTGGGTATGCAAGTGAATAAATTGTTGACGTCCATCATCACCAAAGTGAGGTTGTCTATGGAGCTTTCTTGCTCCATTCTTTCATACAGTCTCTCCAGCAGCTGACCAGTGTCCCTCAATACAATATGTGCGAAAGGCAACAACTTCTTGAGTTCAGTTTCCACATAGATTGAAATAGGCTCAGTGACCCATCCTCTCCCCGAAACTATCAGTCTCAGAGGGGGGTCAACACTGTTCTTATGAATCTTAGGCAACCCTTTGATAACAGGTATAGTTGGATATACCATTTCAAGAAAGTCATATAGATTTTTATCAGTTGCTCTAGTCATTAATTTGTCATACAGGGCATTCTTTACTGAGGAAATCAATCTGTCTACTTGATGCTTCTCGATTTTGTGGTATGTATCACTATGGCTTAACATATCCTGCATTTTCTCGGCATACTGTATTGAATTCATCACTATTAAAGCTCCTCCTTTGTCAGCTGGCCTGAAAATAATTTCTTTCACTGTTTGCAACTCTTTTAACGCCTGAAACTCATCCTGTGTTAAATTATAATAGTGTTTACTTTTTTCTTTTGACCTCCGTTCAAACACCTCATTCTCACATAACCGTAAGAACATCTCCACAGTGGGATGATTACTGGGGACAAAGGAACTTGTTTTTTTCAACACAGACGATGTATAGTTTGTACCAGTATTTTCATTGTCAAAAAGACACTTCAACGTAACGTTCCTACCAAAGCATCTTAAGTCTGTCACTAACTCACTCAGGTCAGAACGTATTGAGGGTATGAAGCTCAAGCCTCTTTGCAGAACACTCTTTTGGGTAGCTGTCAGCTCATAATCGGATATATTAATTACCAATGAAATCGATTCATCTAAGCTCATTGAGGTTCCTAAGTTACCTTTCTCTTTTTCCTCTCTCTGCTTTCTGACCTGGATCTCCCGACATTTTTCTGTGTTAATAAAAAAGGGAGTTGCTGTAACAAAGGTGCATGGACAGATCCCTTCTTTGGTATCATGCTTGGAACTATTTCACTTGAAGGCTGAATGCTTCCTGCTGACGCAGTGTCTACATTCGCTGCATTATCATTTTCCGTTAGCGATGTAATGACCTCGAGCATACCAGAGTCATTGTTAACTATACTACCATTACTCCTATTGTTAGGAGTATTGTGAGAGGCTAATTCAGGATGTTGCCCATTAGTGTGTATATTACTGTGTACTTCAGCATGTATATTCACACTAGAAACAGTCCTGCATATCACAGGTACATTTCCCATGCTGTCAGAGCGTTCTTTTCTATCTGGTGCTCTCTTATCCCTCGGCCACTCAAACAGGCGACCGTTAGTAAAATCAAAGTAATCTCTCTTCAGTTTGTTAATTTTTATATTTTTCAATTTGTTCTCATAGGTTTCCAATTTATCTTGCAGGGTTTCTAGCTTAAACAAGCAGCTATCGGGTAATTGCATAGTTTCCATTTGCTTTTGATTACATTCAATAAGAGCAGAAACCTCATCTTCATGTGGTTTAAAGTAGTCTATTAGCAGCTGCATGTAACGGAAGCTTGTCTCTATGTTAATCTCCTGCCATTAGAGCTAATTTATTTCCAGGGCTCAACAGAGTAGTTCCTATTAAACCTATTTTGAAAGAGAGAAGCCTAATTAAGAAAGGAAATGGAGGCTTAAGGAAGGCGTGCATCTGATTGCTGTATGTGATTGGCTGAGCAATTAAGGATCTTTATTTAACAGCAGTAAGTCAGGTCTACACACTAGGATCTGAAGAAGGTTTTTTAACTGAAAGTGCTTATCTTGTTTGACCTGCAACTTGAACAGCACAATGTGTGCTTTTTATTTCTTCGTTTTATTAAAGCCTACATTTTAACAGAATTTCTCAGTGAACTTTTCGTTGTGGTGGAAGCCTTTTTTTCATTTTACTATTCTTTCATAACAATGTTAGCATATACATTAGCACAGCTGGTCCCCATCGCAACACCTGACCTTTGCCAGCAGTATGTATTGTCAAACAAAAAACATTGTATTCCAACACCATTTCCATTAACATACATATAAAGTCAGCTCTCATCTCATTATATATCCCATTTTTCATTAAACAGGTTAGGTGAGTAGATAAATGCAGAAATATCCCTCCAAGCCAAGTAGAAGGCAGCTGTAGCAAGTAATGATAGCCAGAGAACTCCAATTATAATGTAAAAAAACTTTTAATAATGTAGCATAAGCGCTTTCATAACATCAGTTACTTCTCTACATTTATCTACTCACCTAACCTGTTGGGACTTACTTTTGAGACTTTTATTTTACATTTGTTGCACAGG
The DNA here is from genome assembly GCF_019279795.1 of Protopterus annectens. NCBI lineage: Eukaryota > Metazoa > Chordata > Ceratodontiformes > Protopteridae > Protopterus > Protopterus annectens. The sequence goes on along the minus strand of NC_056726.1, from coordinate 25,519,490 downwards.
TATTATGTAAGTATGGCTGAAGGCAGCAAAAATATGCTTGGTGAAAATGGGAACTTAATGGAGCAAGTTTATAACAACAAAAGACTGACTGAATGTCCAACTGACGTGTATAATCCATTGCTTGTTGGTGAGATACCTGAGCTACCCGATGATGCATTGCAGGATGTGAAAATTAATGTGAAGGTACGTGAATTGAAATGGAACTTAGAAAATGATGTCTACAAATACAAAAGACCGCAATACCAACGTTACCATTTTGAGGCATGTCTCAAAAAATATGTTGTTCCTAGGGGGCTTAGAGTTTTGAACATGCCTACGTACTGCAGTGTGTATCTGTCAGTGTTAACGCAGTGGCAGAAAATTAATCTAGCCTCTAGTAACCAGTACATTCAGTTATTGATTTACTTTTTTCAACCAATGGAGAAAGATCTTTGTGACAATGTGGTGAGACAGCAGACGGAAATTGAATGTCTGTCAGGTGATGAGCGAGCGGATGTCTATCTCTGTGAGTTAACGGAGAAAGTTAATGCTTATGGCAGTAAGTTGCTCGCACAGAAGATGAAGAAGCTGGTGAGAGATGTCAACAATTTCTCCCAACAGCATGTATTCACTTGGCCACGGTATCAACCAGGAGCTGTGAGCTCTACAGCCAATCAGACACCTAGGAGCACAAATTTATCCATTGAGAGGACTGAAAATTCTGCACCGTCTAATCAGGAGGCAGTACCTTCTACTGAATCGAGTGAACCATCTGGTCCTGTGCACACCACCCCTGTAGCTGAGATGTCTAATAGCAGTGGTGGGAATATGAATTCCATAACCAATGAGGAAGGGCCAGTGGTAAGACATAAAGCTTTACCTGGGCAAGCTGAGCAGCTTGATTCGGCTTTGTCCGGAATTCGTGTTTCCTTTGTCGATCCGGCCAATGTGGAAGAGGTCATTCAACGGTGGGGCTCCGGTGAACAGTCAGAAACGTAAGGAGCCACCAATTCCATCACAAAAAAGGACTATAAAGAAATTGTGGGGCTATGGAGATCGGGACTCATATGGAACATTTCACAATATGAACTAGATGCAGTGGAAACTCAGCTGTTATGCAAGGGTTTGAGTTTTATACCCAATGCTGATATTGCTCTTTGTGACATTTTAACACAAGTTAGACTGTTTGCGCATAATGTGACTTGTAAAAAACTGTATGGAATGAAGGATGCAAATGTTTTTAATATGTACAAGAAACAAAGTTTGTTAATTCCGACAATGCCAGCTAATATTGATGTTTTTATTGATTGATATGATGCTCATAGATTAGTGCAAAATAGGCATATGGATAATTTAACCAAACAACAACATTCAGCGATCAGCTCTTTACAGAATAACAGTAAATAGTTATTTGTCCTGCGGACAAAGGTGGGCCAGTGGTTGTGTTGGATGCTAACTACTGTTACACAGAAATGACAGAGATGTTATCTGATTTTAGAACTTATCAAGTTATAAATAAAGTGTTTTGAATATGCAGCATAAGATCTATTCACTTTTGCAAGATAGTTTAAGCTTAGGACACATAAGTAAAGACATTTATGAGTATTTTCTTGTGGAAAACCTGGTGGTACGCCAAATACATGGCTTGCCTAAGATCCACAAGGCTCCCTTAAGACCAAAATGTAGACCCATAGTAGCTGGGGCTGGGTAGATGACTGAGGATGTTTCTGTGTGTTTGGATAAAGAGCTTAAAAAAGTTCTTGAAGGTTATGAGGTGGTATTTAAAGATACTGAAAATTTTCTGCTGGATTTACACAACTACCTGGCAGGTAGCAATGGTAATGAGTTTGATTTAATGGTGACCTTGGATGTAGTATCCTTGTTCACTTGTATCCCCAATAGTGAAGGGTTAGAGATGGTTAAGGCCTGTTTAATGAAAAATGGGATATATAATGAGATAAGAGCTGACTTTATATGTATGTTGATGGAAATGGTGTTGGAATATAATGTTTTTTGTTTGACAATACATACTGCTGGCAAAGGTCAGGTGTTGCAATGGGGACCAGCTGTGCTAATGTATATGCTAACATTCTTATGAAAGAATGGGAGGAGATGAACATCACAGATAGCAATGTGAAGGTTTTTCGCAGGTTCATGGATGACCTTTTCATTTGTTGGAAAGGTGACCGTGAATCTTTACATGAATTTGTGCACAACCTTAACAGCAGCAGTAGTTTCCTGAAGTTTACATATCAGTGTTCTGATGAGATCCATTTTTTAGATGTATCTATTACAAGAACTAATGGTGAGATGCAAACTAGTGTACACAGGAAGGATTGCAAGCAACCCTCTTTTTTGCAGAGGAGTAGTATGCATCCACCACATATGTTCCCCAACATTGTTGAGGGACAAGCTCTTGGGGTTTCTAGTTTGTCATCATCACAGCAGGATTTTGAACTCGGATTTGAGTATTTAAAAGTGGCATTTACCACTCAAGGCTATTCTAGTAATGAAGTTAAGTGTGCTTGTGCAGGCATGAAAAGAGATAGAGGAGGGAGAGGTAGACCCTATATATTAGGAGGAGGGGATAGGTGTGACAGGATAGTGGTTGGTGCCAACACCGTTCCAGTTGTACTACCTTATGCACAGGGTTTACAGGCCATGAAGCAAGTGATTAATAGGAACTGGCATGTTCTGTTAACTGATGCGAAACTGTCAAGATGCTTGCCACAAAACCGAGGTACATGTTTAAGAATGGTTTAAACTTGAAGCAGAAGTTATGTTATCTGAGGGTGTCTTTACCAGAGGGAAATGTTTTTTTTTTTGGAACTCTGGCATGTGGAAAATGCAGTTACTGCTCATTTATAGATGGATCTAGATATTTCAGGCACCCTGACACTAGATATTTGTGGCACCAAAGGTGAAAGCTGATTGCAACACTATAAACCTGGTTTATATTGCCCACTGCATCACCTGCTTTAAGTTTTACATAGGTAAAATGAATCGCAGGTTGAGGGAAAGAATTAGGGACCACAATTACTGTACAAGGATGAAACGTGTGTACAGTGCCATAGCTAAACATGTAGTAACTGAAGGATGAAACGTGAGTACAGTGCCATAGCTAAACATGTATTAACTGAAGGATGAAACGTGAGTACAGTGCCATAGCTAAACATGTATTAACTGAAGGATGAAATGTGAGTACAGTGCCATAGCTAAACATGTATTAACTGAAGGATGAAACGTGAGTGTTACCAGTGCCATAGCTAAACATGTATTAACTGAAGGATGAAACATGAATACAGTGCCATAGCTAAACACGTATTAACTGAAGGATGAAACATGAGTACAGTGCCATAGCTAAACATGTATTAACTGAAGGATGAAACGTGAGTACAGTGCCATAGCTAAACATGTATTAACTGAAGGATGAAATGTGAGTACAGTACCATAGCTAAACATGTATTAACTGAAGGATGAAACGTGAGTACAGTGCCATAGCTAAACACGTATTAACTGAAGGATGAAATTGAATACAGTGCCATAGCTAAACACGTATTAACTGAAGGATGAAAGCGTGGTCATCATGCTAATGAGACTAAGGTGCAATGAAACCTTTTCAAACATTGTGTTAAGGGGAAAATTTTTGGTTTAGGAAACTTAATGATATAAACATAATAAATAGCAAAATTATTTTTTTTTTATGATGTTTAATGCAAGTCCAGCCTAGGTTTAATGGGGAGATCGGGTAAGCCTTACTTTTAACTGGAAAAGGGGAAGGGGTTTGCAAATTGAAGAAGGTGAAATATTCCAATGGTTTTAATTTTTAAAACTTTCCCAGTTCTCTTTTCCCGGGGGGAACGTGGGCCTGGGCCGGGGGGCCCCCGACCAAAGGTTTTTTTGGTGCCCCCCGGGGGAGCCCGATGGGAAAGGAGGCCTTTTGGTTTTTCCCGGGAAACCGCGGGTGGTTTTGGGGGGGGGCCCGATAGCCACAGTTTACTAGGATAACAGGTGGAAGTCGGCTGAGGGGTACGCGGATGCCCGAGTAACAGGATCCCCTTTTTTACCAAAGGGTGAACGGGTTCAGTGCCTGCTAAGAGTTAAGGTAAAAGGGTAAGTCCAACTTTTTAATATAGTTTTCATCCTATCCTTTACGTTTTTTTAACTTTCCGATGAGTTTAATGTATTACTAATGGCCTCCCCCTTCTAAACCTTTGGGTCAACTTCAGGCCCTTTTCCCTGAAAGATTTTTTCTTTCCTGACGTTTGCGAGGTTTGCTGATTCTCCCCTTTTAAACTGAAAAAATAGTCTGCAAGTAAACTTGTTTTAAATAAAAGTTTTCAGCCATGCTACATTATTAAGAAGGTGAAACCCTGTCGTGCATGCAAAAATGTTTAATGAAGTAAAAGGTAAATAAACCTTTTCAAAAATGTTTAATTGGGTTAAAGTGGAACATTGTTTTTCAGGAAACGAAATACGAAAATGATATTAAACATTATTAACTAAAGGGAAAAAACTAGTCATTTCCTGAAAACATTGATTAATGAAGGTAAACTGAAAGGTCCTTTTCTAAGATTCTAAAGGGTTTAAATTGGTCATGCCATAGTAAATGTTTAACTGAAGAGACGAGTCAGTGCCAACTAAACATTTTTAAACTGAAATAATTTTGGGTTACATCTTTCAAAACTTTTATTAAGGGGTAAAATCATGCCTTGTAAACTTAAAAACAAAAATTTAAATGGGGGGAATTCCCTAGCAAACTATTCTGAAGGTGAACTAGATTTTGGCCTGTTTCTGTTTCCTAAAGGAGGGAAACTATAAGGCCCATACTCATTTTTCCTGAAGGTTTTTTTGTAAGTCCTAGTCATGTTTACTGGGATATTTTAAAAAGGTCCTCTAAAATGTTTAATTTAAGGATAACGTAGACGGCCAAGTTTCATTTATTACTAACTGAAAGGGTAAAGGAAGCAAAGGAAAGAAGGATGAAATTTATTACTTCCTTTGCTAAAATATAATGGATGAATTTAGTCAGTCCTGCTAAAATTATTCCTAAACTGGGGTCCGGGAATACTAAACTGTTTCTAAAATGCTGATCAGTCCCATAGTAAATATTAACTAAGGTAAAAGTTTTACAGTCCATATTAAAATTTTTAACTAAGATAAAGACGTCCAGAAAACATGATTATGGTTTATTGGGGGCGGTCCATAAAAACATGTTTTTCCCAAGGAAAGAAAGGGTTACGTCCCTTTTAAACTGTATTAAGAAGATGTAGTTTATCTAGAATAACTGCCTACCTTATTCTGTTACCCTGATCTATGACCAAATATACAGTACTTCCTTTTGTTCCTGATCTGCATAACAAATCTTGACAATAATATACTGTAACCTAGTCCCTGATCTAAAACAGAAAAAAGGCAAATCTTCCTACCTGAGCCTCCGGTATTGAGTCGTCTAGGATCCGCTCTTCGCCACAGATCAGAAAGTACCCAGCCTCTTTAAACGACAATTCAGTCGGAGGTCTTTTCACCCAAGAAGAACTGTTTCGGTAACTTCTCCTGCGCAGTATTCGACCACCGGTAGACTCTGATCTGCAGCTGTCCAAGGATTTCCGGCTCGAAGGACCAAACTGTTAAATAAAATCAAGAATTCAATACACAGGAGGTTCAGGATCAAAAGTTTACTAGTGTCCACCAGGAGGCAAAACGCATAAGTACAGAATTTTGTCTAACATGAAACAGGAAGCACACAATTCTATATAGTCTTTGCATTTAAGCTGTGCCCACCTTACTGACATGGTATGTCACAGGGCATTTACATCACTTTAGCTTACAGTCCTCTATTCATAAAAACTGCTGATGCTGTATATTTTAAAAAAGTTTTCCGCTGGTAACAATACGGCCTTGCTATCCACCTGGTCAGACATAATGTCTTTCTGTAAAGTTACTTTTTCAAGGTTTCACATCAGTTCGAATACAATGGTGAATTCAATCTTCTAATACACATCTTTGTTCACTGTAACACATTCCCACCAGCTGCATGCTATCTTAGTAACACATATACAAGTCCAAATCATCCCAGCAGAAAAAAAGCAGAAAATGTCATTATTTCACATATTTAATTTCCTGACCCAGCAGATAATCACTTGTGAAAAGCATAAACATTAAAACTTGCTAAGCTAGCATCTGCCAGGGTCGGAGGTCAGTTTGCTTCAAGCCACACTGCAGTTTTAAAACTACTTACATTTACACATGAATTAATCCTTTCTGTTATATGATTAATAGAATAAAATGCTTTATATACTACTTTGCTTTTAAACTAGCATTTCTCATATATTCAAATACACATTTTTCTAACGCAAGTAATAATAGCCAGAGAACTCCAATCAGAACGTAAAAAACTTCTAATAACGTAGTGTAAGTGCTTTCATAACATCAGTTACTTCCTCAGACGCATAAAAACAGTGCATAAAGATCAAATATAAATATATATATATATATATATATATATATATACACACACACACACCAAGGACATATATCATGTTCCACATATTTCCCTCCATTTTAAAAAACCTATAAACCAATTAAGATTTAAAGGAACAGCAGCTAAAACAACAAATGTGCATGTAAAACACCCATACATTAAAACACATTGGTAGATTATTCTGTCATAGGTTCATAGGTTCATAGGTTCATACTAGGCTATCTGCCCTAGGGCATTTACAAGCTTAGCCAGATATTTGTGGCACCAAAGGTGAAAGCTGATTGCAACACTATAAACCTGGTTTATATTGCCCACTGCATCACCTGCTTTAAGTTTTACATAGGTAAAATGAATCGCAGGTTGAGGGAAAGAATTAGGGACCACAATTACTGTACAAGGATGAAACGTGTGTACAGTGCCATAGCTAAACATGTATTAACTGAAGGATGAAATGTGAGTACAGTGCCATAGCTAAACATGTATTAACTGAAGGATGAAACATGAGTACAGTGCCATAGCTAAACATGTATTAACTGAAGGATGAAACGTGAGTACAGTGCCATAGCTAAACATGTATTAACTGAAGGATGAAACGTGAGTACAGTGCCATAGCTAAACATGTATTAACTGAAGGATGAAACGTGAGTACAGTGCCATAGCTAAACATGTATTAACTGAAGGATGAAACGTGAGTACAGTGCCATAGCTAAACATGTATTAACTGAAGGATGAAACGTGAGTACAGTGCCATAGCAAAACATGTATTAACTGAAGGATGAAACGTGAGTACAGTGCCATAGCTAAACATGTATTAACTGAAGGATGAAATGTGAGTACAGTACCATAGCTAAACATGTATTAACTGAAGGATGAAACGTGAGTACAGTGCCATAGCTAAACATGTATTAACTGAAGGATGAAACATGAGTACAGTGCCATAGCTAAACATGTATTAACTGAAGGATGGAACGTGAATACAGTGCCGTCGCTAAACATGTGTTAACTGAAGGATGAAACGTGAGTACAGTGCCATAGCTAAACATGTATTAACTGAAGGATGAAACGTGAGTACAGTGCCATAGCTAAACATGTATTAACTGAAGGATGAAACGTGAGTACAGTGCCATAGCTAAACATGTATTAACTGAAGGATGAAACGTGAGTACAGTGCCATAGCTAAACATGTATTAACTGAAGGATGAAATGTGAGTACAGTGCCATAGCTAAACATGTATTAACTGAAGGATGAAACGTGAGTACAGTGCCATAGCTAAACATGTATTAACTGAAGGATGAAACGTGAGTACAGTGCCATAGCTAAACATGTATTAACTGAAGGATGAAACGTGGGTACAGTGCCATAGCTAAACATGTATTAACTGAAGGATGAAACATGAGTACAGTGCCATAGCTAAACATGTATTAACTGAAGGATGAAACGTGAGTACAGTGCCATAGCTAAACATGTATTAACTGAAGGATGAAACGTGAGTACAGTGCCATAGCTAAACATGTATTAACTGAAGGATGAAACATGAGTACAGTGCCATAGCTAAACACGTATTAACTGAAGGATGAAACATGAGTACAGTGCCATAGCTAAACATGTATTAACTGAAGGATGAAACGTGAGTACAGTGCCATAGCTAAACATGTATTAACTGAAGGATGAAATGTGAGTACAGTGCCATAGCTAAACTTGTATTAACTGAAGGATGAAACATGAGTACAGTGCCATAGCTAAACACGTATTAACTGAAGGATGAAACGTGAGTACAGTGCCATAGCTAAGCATGTATTAACTGAAGGATGAAACATGAGTACAGTGCCATAGCTAAACATGTATTAACTGAAGGATGAAACGTGGGTACAGTGCCATAGCTAAACATGTATTAACTGAAGGATGAAATGTGAGTACAGTGCCATAGCTAAACATGTATTAACTGAAGGATGAAACGTGAGTACAGTGCCACAGCTAAACATATATTAACTGAAGGATGAAACGTGAGTACAGTGCCATAGCTAAACATGTATTAACTGAAGGATGAAACATGAGTACAGTGCCATAGCTAAACATGTATTAACTGAAGGATGAAACGTGAGTACAGTGCCATAGCTAAACATGTATTAATTGAAGGATGAAACGTGAGTACAGTGCCATAGCTAAACATGTATTAACTGAAGGATGAAACGTGAGTACAGTGCCATGGCTAAACATGTATTAACTGAAGGATGAAACGTGAGTACAGTGCCATAGCTAAACATGTATTAACTCAAGGATGAAACGTGAGTACAGTGCCATAGCTAAACATGTATTAATTGAAGGATGAAACGTGAGTACAGTGCCATAGCTAAACATGTATTAACTGAAGGATGAAGCGTGAGTACAGTGCCATAGCTAAACACGTATTAACTGAAGAAGGCAGTCATCAATTTAAGTTTCAGGTTTTGCAAGTTGTACAGGAGAGTTCTAGAATAGGGGCTATAATTAATCAAATGGAAACACAAGAGTTAAAATGGATTCTACGCATGGGAGCCCATAGGGGCTCTGGTTTGAATGATCTCCTTGAAACCTATGTTAAAAGGAAGGAGAATTAAAAGATGAATTATTATGTTTGATTAAGATGAATTGTATGTATATATATATATATATATATATATATATATATATATATGAATCAATACAAGTTTTTTTTCCATAGTATGACAGAATAATTTACCAATGTTTTTTAATGTATGGGTGTTTTACATGCACATTTGTTGTTTTGGCTGCTGTTCCTTTAAATCTTAATTGGTTTATAGGTTTTTAAAAAATGGAAGGAAATATGTGGAACATGACTGGCTTCTCTATATGCCCTTGGTGTGTGTGTGTGTGTGTGTGTATATATATACATATATATATATATATAGATATATATATATATATATATATGTGTGTGTGTGTGTGTGATCTTTATGCACTGTTTTTATGCATCTGAGGAAGTAACTGATGTTATGAAAGCGCTTACGCTACATTATTAAACGTTTTCTACATTCTGATTGTAGTTCATTTGCTATTATTACTTGCTACAGCTGCCTTCTACTTGGTTTGGAGGGATATTTTTGCATTTATCTACTCACCTAATGTGTTGCGATTTACTTTTGGGATTGTTATTTTAGATCATTATTGTTGACTTGTTTTTAGGGCTGGGATGTTCATGTTTGGGACATGTCTATGTGTTACAATACTGACAACATCAGAAGCTGATTTGGAAAGTCAGAAATGATCACGTTTGAGTGACTATTGTCAAGTCCCGGTATTTGGGACTATTAGTGCATGATTTTATTCATTTGTTTAATTTTGTATCGGAAGCTTGTCTTTCAATGACCTTTTTTATTTTCATTTATGGTATAATTGGAACAGACCATCAAAGAATGTATATTGCCAGTTGTAGCATTTGGCTTTAATATTATTGTCTAGAATACAATACACTATGATTATTGTGGTTTACGTGATGGTTATAACAATCCAGTAGATTCTATGCATGTATGTGTTTTTTATAACAGACAATGCCGCAGTACAAATTGTTGTTTAAGGATATGTCCAAGTGTATATTCACAGTATCAGGGTTTAATTTGAATTTGATGTTTTGATGTGTTGGGCACAATGATCTGACTTCTTATTCTGTGCTTTTTGTTTTTTTGGATTTTCAGGTCGTGAGCAGTTTCTAGATAACGTATTCATCCTGTATAGTATTCTATTTTTCGCACAACTGGAAAATTACAATTTTACAATTATCTATTTGATAGCATTGCTGTATAATTATGATTAGAACTTTATTCATTATAGGGCAAATGTTTTATGTACTGCCTGTTGATATTATGTGCATTTTATCAGTTTAATATAGGCAGTTGGACTCCATCTATATTGGGATGTTAAGCTGTTGAAAATATAATTCTTGTCACTGTATGCACTATCCTGGAGGTGGGAAGGTGGTAGTATTAAGTACTTAATTGCCAAAGTTAGATTTTCACTTTTTTTATATAGTGTCTGTGATATTCTGGGAAGACAGTGGATTTGGTTACTATTTTACAGGGACTCTCATCTGATAAAGATGATTTACAAATTTTTGGCCTTATGGACCAGAGTGCAAGTATGGATAGTAACATAAGGGACCCAGATGATATTTGTAGGGATTTGTTTGGAAAGCTTACCAAAAGTATGTATTCAGTCAAGACCAATGTATGGCACTTAAAGTTGTTTAGGGCTTATCAAGCAAAAAATATTACACCAAGGGGGTTGAGAATTCGAACACAGCCTTTTCTTAGTGCTCCTGATGATTTATTGATGGAACAATTTGCATTTGCTGAGCAACGGGTGATGATGTCCTTTGTTAATACTCTTTCTTCCTATTATGAACGGACCATAGAAATAAATACCAGTGGTATTAAACAAATTTGTGAGGAAGTTAAAGCCTTTGATGGACAGACCCAGTATAAATTATGCTTGACCAAACTTTCCCAGGATTTATTATCCTTGGAGAAAACATTAAAAACTAAGAAATTACAGAAATTTCAACGGGACCTGGCAGATTACGATAAGGGTAAACCATTTTCCCCAGAAAAATGGTTACGTTTTTTGATGGGCAGCCCGGTGTGGGGAAACCTAAGAAGAAGAGATCTAGATCCATTTTAAAGAGATCTAAAACAGATTATAGTAGCACCAGGGGAGGACTCGTCTGCTACAGAAATTGAACAAGTACTCACTCAGGGATCCCCAGTACATAAAAAATCCAGAGGTTTGGATGACCCTTTAGGGTTAAGCAACGCAGGGGTGGTAGAAAACATAGAAAAAGTGAAAAATGTGGAAACATTGTTACAGGTTCGAATACGTCAATAATAGAAGTTTTTCATGTGCATAATATCTCCTCTGTTGATCTTACCAATGTTGAATTACAACTACTCAATAAAGGATTATCATATGTTCCTGGTTTCTTTGTGAATGAAGATACTGTTGTCAATGATGAGTTGGCCTTTTGCCGTCTGTTAAACCTAAAACTATTTTTTGGTGAACAAGATACGAGTTGGATAGGTACAGATTTTCAGTTTCGAAGATCTAATTTCCAGCCTCCTATGGATCAATTTGTTTCTGTGTTTCAAGAATCTTGTCCTAAAAATTTGCATTTTAAACAATATGATTCACGCATGTTAGGCCATAATTTGTCAGAACAGGAACAACAGGCGTTAATAAATTTGAAAAATAATTCCAATATTGTTATTGCTTCAGCTGACAAAGGAGGAGCAGTGGTGGTCATGAACATGCAATATTATTTGAATGAAGCCTTTAGACAGTTATATGATTCCAGATACTATATGTCGATGCCACTGGATCCCACTATGCAGTTCAAAAAGGAAATAGATTCCTTTTTGGAACTTGTTGTAGAGGAAGGGATTATTGGTGGATGATTCTCAGAGGCAGATTTTTTATCTGCTACCTACAATTCATAAATGTTTGGAGAAAACACCAGGAAGACCTATAGTTTCTGGCAGGGGTTCATTGATGGAACCTCTTTCTTTGTTCCTTACACAATATCTACAACCTTTATTAAAAATGGTTCATTCAAGATTAAAGGACACCACTCAGTTTCTCCAGATTGTGTCTGACTCACATGTGGAACCAGGTTGGATGATGTGCACTTTAGATGTTACTGCCCTTTATACGAATATCCCTCATTGGGCTGGGTTGAAGACCCTAAAATATTGGCTTGAGAAGGCGGACATCTATCCACCCAGTTTCAACACTTTGTTAACCTGTATGACTAAACATGTACTAACAAAGAATGTGTTTTACTTTCAAGCAGACTGCTTTTGGCAAATACAGGGAACTGCAATGGGGGCTTCATTTGCTCTTATTTATGCAGACCTTTTTATGGGGTACCCGGAAGAACATCTTATCTATGACCCATGACATAACATCTATCTAGGGGACATGGATATTTGGTGTAGGTACCTTGACGATTGCTGGTTGTTTTGGTGGGGTGATGTTACATATTTACTAGAGTTTATCCAGTATCTAAATGAGAACAAATGGGAGATGGAGTTTACACTTAATATGCATGACCAGGAGATTCATTTTCTGGATGCTCGTATAATACGAAATCCAGATCACACGCTTTCCATACAAGTGTTTCATAAATACCCCCAATATAATAGTTTATTGGAGGCAACCAGTTTACACCCCCATCATATCATTAGAAATATACCCAAATCCCAGTTTCTGAGAGTGAGAATTTGTTCAGATCAAGGTACTTACGAATACCATCAACAGGACCCTATACATAGGTTTCGCAACCGGGGATACAAACCAGGGTATGTTAGGACAGCTAGCAATTGGGCCAGAGAACAAGACAGAGCCCAATTATTGGAATATAAGGTGAAATCAGGTACAGAGGAAGAAGAGGTGGTTAGGTTTGTGACAACTTATGGCAGGAACATCAATGCTATTAGGAATGTAATTAGGGATAATTGGAACATTCTTTTGGCTAATCAGGAGTTAGCTAAGATACTAACTCCGGAGTGTTTATTTTCATATCATAGAGGCCGTAATTTGGGCTCATACTTTAATCACTTCAAAACTTGGCATACATCAACAGGCTTTTGTCAACAACTAACTTTAACAGGGGACAAATTGATTAGGTCTTTTCCTTGTGGGCACTGCACATTTTGTACACACATGCTTAAAACTAAAGAATTTTCTAGTAGAAACACTATCAGGGTGTACAAGATAAAATGTTTTGGAAATTGTGGTACAGATTGGGTGGTCTATTTGGCCACATGCTCCTGCTCCGCATTTTACTTGGGACAGAACAGACATCCAGGCCATTCAGGATTAGAATGTCGGAACATCTAAGTGACATAAGAAATCAACATTTGACAAATGCTTTATACAAACATGTATTAAGTCATAAAACAGCCAAATTTCATTTCACAATTATTGATAAAATATGAGGGGATAGATCCAGGAAAATGGGATGGCATGGTATATTAAATAGCAAAGAGAAGGCTTGGATTGTTAATTTAGGGGGTTTGTTTTCCCCGGGCTTGAATGACCATCTTTGAATGTTTTTAAAGTTGATTGCATATATTGAGTATAACTCTTGTTAGAATACTGTGCCTTTAAATACTGGTTTGTCTGCTTAATTGATTTATTGAGAATACTATTTAAGTATTCATTAATTGTCAGTAGTGTATCAGTGAAGAAGGCCTTGGTGCCGAAACCGATCTGATTCTTTGGTTTTGCTATAGTGTATTAAAGTATATTATATATTTTCACTCTTTGGTGCTAGCTTAATTTTGACTTTTTTATTAAAAAAACATACCAGCTGTTCCCCAAAGGGAACAAGGAATTCTCCTCAAATAAAAAATCTGGAAGCACTGCTATAGCTGCAAATTCTTTTGTTTTACTTCATCATCTGGTACCTCGGCTCCACAAGCCTTCTAAGGAATAACTTAGTACAATTTAAGCAGCCTTTTTATACTCCCTAAATAGATGTGTTAAATATTTAATTACATTCAATTAATCCCACATTTAATTAAATTCATATATATTACTAACCAGATTTAAAGGTGTATCCCCACATTAAACACCAACACACATTAAAAGCCCCTACATTCTATCACTGGCATACCAAATATACTTTTCCTGTATAATACATTCAACATTTTTTTATTTTCTTAATAAATTGTTACTTTCTTATAATAAATATCAATTATATTAAATATTCATGACATTAATTCATTGTTTTAACCATATTACATTTCACAATACACTCCATAATGTTAAATTCATAACACATTCATAATAATACATGCTATTCTTATACTCATCAAATACATTTAAGAAAAAAGATCATTTACGTAATGCATGTTTCAACACCTAGCTCATTCACGTGTAATTAAGTATTTATAAATATATTATTATTATTGCAAACTATTCCCAAGCCTTCTCTTCATTTTATAATACATTACTGAATATAATTCCTAGACATCCCAATTGATTTCTAAATTCAGCCCTCTGGGAAAATTTTAAGCCTAACTAGTTTCTCTCTTGGTGCTTGACTTAACCTATACTGTTAGACTGGCCTTACTCATCCCATGGGCGATAATGATACAATCCTCCTAGTGAAACTAATGTTTATATAGATTATTTGAGGGGATCCATTCATGGGATAAAGCATTTAGGTGGATGCCTCTGTCTATTGGTAATACAGGGACAGTCCTGGGGTAAATTTTCTATTACTTATCCATAGATCCAAGTGTACTTGAATATGGACATTGATGAGTTTTGTTTTATGTATCGGTTCCCAAGCAGTGGTATGCTCTGCAAGATGTACCTGTCCCTCCAAGCCATTCCATTGATGTTACAAAACAGGTTTAAGTCTAGCTGCAGTTCCTTTGTAGTCCATGCAGTATCAAAGGACTCTCTTACCACAGTGGACACATACTAGTCAAAAGTTAGGTCATTGTCTACATATGTTCCAAATCCCAAAAACTAGGTCAAGTCCCAGGGGCATATGGTCAGTGTGGTAGTTCCTCAGGGTACCAGGGTAGACAACTTCCCAAAGGATACAATAACACATTTTTTGGCATTTAGATTCAGTTCATGATTCTGGCACCATTTATAGGTTCATAGATTCATAAGTGTTTATTGGCTAATGACCACAAGAGCCTTTTTAAGCCTAACCATGCATCCCAAACTCTGACAAGTTCTGGTACCCTTAAGTGTAAATGGAGCTTGACAAATTAATCATTTACAAGCAGGGGCCTGGGAGATGAACCATTTACAGGCTGCCTGTGTTCATTAGAGACATAGGTGCCAAACCAGGATGAATTTCCTGTTCCTCATTCAATTGTTCAAGTTACACTTGAATTGTGTAAGGGAGGAACTCTGCTTCACATGGACAGGGAGCCTGTTCCAGAGACAGGGTAGTCTCTGGGATACATATCTATTTTTCCAGCAGGTCATTTTTAAGTCACAGGCAAGGTTTAAGTCTTTAGAATGGGTAATTCTGGTGCTGTTTGTTTTGTGGATATGCAGGAGGTGCATCAGAGTGGGGTCTGACAATGCCCTGTATGTCAGGCATAGATCTCCCCTCAACAGCCTGTAGGAGACAGAATACAGGGATAGGGCCTTGAGGTGGTGTGCATAAGAGATGTTATTTAAGCCCTGTATTCTTTTAATGGAACCTGTGTGGACATTCCAAATGTTGGGTATGCCTGGTTAGATACATACCAAAGGGACATTGTACTGAATGATAGGCCTGATGAATGCTGAATACAATGGAATAATGAATTCCTTGGACCTAGATGCCATAGCTTGGTTTATAAGTTGCATGACATAGAATGGTTTCCTCACTGCTGTAGACACATGAAGGTCAAAGGCTAGATTACTGTCTATGTGTATCCGTGAGTCCCTGACTACTGCATCATCTCTAAGGGGTGTTGTCAGTATGATTGTTACAAGGGGTAGATGACTTTCCAAAGAATACTATTATGCATTTCTTGGCATTTAGTTTTAGTCCATGACTACAACATTAGTTTGTCTGTATCAACCCTTCCTGGAGAAGATTTGCATTGGTGTGGAATTAACTGACAGCTCCTAATTTGCAATGATCTGCAAATTTAGTCAGTCAGAGGCCATTGACATTGGCCTTGACTTCAGAGAAGTAAATGACAAAAAGGAGCAGTCCCAGGATCGATCCCTAAAGGACTCCACTTGTGAATGGCCTCTTTGTAGAGGTGGACTCCCCCAATTCTAACTTCCTGGGTCCTGTCTGTGTGCCAGTTGGCTGTCCACCATTTTGCCCTCATATGTTAATTTGGTGACCTTCTCAAAGAAATCCATCAGGTTGAGTAGGTGTGACCTGCCCAAAATTGGATTGGGTCCAGTGTCTGGACATTTATTATATCATTATTGATCATTTCCATGGTAATTCTTTCCACAACTTTGCAAATGAGAATAGTGAGACATATGGGCATGTAGTTTCAAATGTCTGTAGGTGGCCCACCTTTGTGTAGAGAAATGACCGTTACTGTTCTCCATTCATGAAGCATGAAGCCTGTTTGGAAGCTACAGTTTAATGGCAATTCCATAGGTCCTAGTAGGTCATGTTTTATGCTATTTAGAAGGCATCCTGGGAGGTTGACTGCATCCATTGATGTAATGTTCTTGGCCTTAGAGAGGGCTTAAGCAGGGGGAGTTATATTTGATGGTATTTCCTAAGGGGAGGTTGATGGGGAGAGAAGGGTAAAGATGGAGCTGAATTTGTTCACCAGTAGGTTTGATATATCTTCTGGCTCACTGTATGTGGCTCCATTTACAATGAGCTCTGTATACAAGTGCGTATTGCCTTTGAGGTTGCAGACATAGTTAAGGAATGTCTTGTGGTTGTCTTTGGCCTGGGAGACCAAATTTACCTCAAATCTGGCTTTGGTAGACTTTATTTGTCCTTTGACTTGTTTGTTTAGTTTGATGTGATTGCTTTCATCCTGCTGGGTGCTGTACCTCCTAATTTTTGCCATGATTTTCTTCCTTTTGTTGTGCAGCCTGTTGATTTTGTGATTCCACCAGGGTGGCTTGTTTTTTTATTTAATTCTGGACTTCTTCCTGGTGTGTGCAGCTGCCACTATGCAGCTAATAACATGCTTGTATAGGGATTATGTGAGCATTTCTGCATAGGCAGCAATGTTCTCAGGTTTTATAGGGCTTGAAATTTTGCCAAGTTATCAATTAATAGCAGGAAGTTAGCCTTAGAGTAGTTCCTGGATATTCCAGGGTTAGCTGGGTTTCCAGATTTTATTTTTACTTCAAAGGAGACCATTTTGTGGTGTGACCTTACCAGGGAAGACATTACACTAGGAAATGTGCAGTACTCTCCCATATTAGTGAGGACCAGATCCAGTATGGTCGGACCCCTGGTTAGGGTACTGACATTCTGGTCCAGGGAGTTTGTGTTTACAAAATCCAGGAATCTCTGTGCCTGTACTTTTGTTGTCATATAGGATTCCCAGTTTATACTGGGTTAATTAAAGTCATCCATGAATACGGTATTGGGTTGGATGGTGAGTGTTTCCAATAAGTTTAAATACATGGTATGGGTTTCCTGGGTCATAAAGGGGGACATGTAGTTTTCAAGGAAGTGGTATTGGATTTTGCCTATGATGATTTTAACATGGAGAAGCTCAAGTGCATTGTCCTGTTTGACCAGCCTTGAGGTATATTTATTTTTGATATAAATCAAGACACCTCCACCTTTAGTCCATGTCTGTGTAATAGCTGGTCTAATTGTGTGGAAGGCATAATATCCTTGTACTGTAGGTGTGCTGCCCACAGCTTTAACCATGTCTCAATCACCGCACAGATGTCAGCATTCTCTATGGTGAAGAGAACGTCTAGGGAGTGGAGTTTTTTGTTTAGACTCCTAGCATTGAGCAGTAATAACTTTAGATTTTCTTGGTTAGAGGGGAGAGGTGCAGACCATGCCTAGCAAAACAGTGTGGTCTGTGAACCATCTCCTTCCATGCTGACAAATATTGTACCCCCTTAGAATGACACCAGACACTAAGCCAGTTATTAAAGTCAGTCATCTTTTGTTTGTATTGTGGCATCACCCTCAGAGAAGGTGAAATGCTAGGCTCATACTAGCCATATTCTGAGCACTCCATGATGCCTTTCTTCATATAGTCTAGGAAGGTATGTCTCAGGTCATTTACACCTACATGAACTATGACTGAGTTTTACTGGTACTTGTCTTCCAATGACCTGAGTGAGTGTGTAATGTGGCAGATCCTAGCCCCTGAAACGCAATTAACTGTGACTTTCCCCTCACTCAGCCTGGTGAGAGGGACATCAGTGTGTCTCATAATTGAGTCTCCAATGACCAGGATGTTGGATTGTCTGGTGGCTTGCCTGAAGGGCTTAGAAGTAGATGCTCTATGAGATGTGGCTGTATGTGTTGATATGGGGGTTGTTTTGAAAAAGTGCATTTGGTGTTGCTGAGGGTGTTTGTTATGTGTACTTCATCTAGGAGGTCTTTAGGGTTTAGGAAGGTTACATTTAAGTACCTCAGCATATATGGGTCTATATGTCTGCTTTGTATTGTGTGTGATGGGTGCATTGTGTGAACTACTGACAACCTGATTGACATTAGGAGTACTTTTATGTGAGAGATTTGCCTCCAGTCCAGTGACATTGTGTAAATGCATCTCTCACATACCATATCAGTTTGTTTGAGGATTAACTGGTTGTTAGCAAGCATGAGACAATTTCTACATTACCTCAGGATGCCCATATCCACCAAGCTGGTAACATATAGTGGGAAAGTTCATATCCATGTTTGTTTGTGTCTTTCGGCTTTTCACGTTTAGGGGTCGCCACAGCGGAACTCCGGTCCGCTAATGATTGGCAGTTGATTTTTTACGTACCGGCTTGCCAGGCCTGACACACAACCTTCAACGAAGATACACCCATTCACGCATGTCTCTACGCAGAAGACGCTGTAGCTGAGACCCTTTTTCATTGATTAGACTGTTGGAGTGAGAATATATAGCAGTATTAAGAGTATGCAGTTTGCAACTCTTGGGTTGTTGCTTGTCACAGCAAACTAGTTGTCTTGTGTGTAATTTGGTATTAGTGAAATCGGAATGCCTGTGTCTATACAGGGCACTGCAAAACACTTGAGGGGGAAACCAATACAAAGATCCTGATGATTTATGGATTAGGTATTTAAGCAGATATTCTTAAGTTAGAAACAAGTCAAGCAGTGTTTGCTGAAAACAAAGAATTACCTTGTCAAGATTGATGAAAAGAGGGGAGTTGTGTGAATGGCTACTGCCTGGCTATTAGTGTTGGTCTCATCACAGCTTCACTCTGCTGGGATATATTGCTCTTTGTTTCTTCTCTCACCAGAAAGAAAACATTAGCAGCAATCCCAAGATGAGAATCAGGCCACAGCCTGTTTGGTGATCCACAGTCTTGTCCCAGGTGATGCAAGGGTCTGTAGACTTGTTGCAGCCTTTTCTTGGTAGATGCCTTGAAAGCAACCAGACCAGTTAGGAATGTATTATTTGTTTGGGATAAACCTTTTTGCAGGATGGCTGTGTCATTTGGAGATTTAACTAATGCTCGTAGCTTGCAGTCATTTGCACATTTAGTCAGCCAGAGCCCTGTGGTATTGGCTTTTATTTTGGAAAGTTAGATGCCAGACAAGAGAGATTGTAAAACTGAACCCTGGGAGACTCTAGTGGTGACTGGTCTGTTTATGAAGTAACTTCCTCTGTGTTGATCTCCTGCATTGTATCTGTGAGACAGTTGGCAATACAGTGGCTGTTGGGGTTTATTCCTAGTTTGTTTAGTGTCTGGGGTGGGGGATTGTGTCAAAAGCCTTGGCCAGGTAGAGGTATGTTTTATATGGGAATAAGTCAGGCATGTACTATGACCTATGAGTGCCAACTCTTAAGGTCACATAGCTATGGAGGTGAGTGAGATTTTGTAACTGCAGACTTTCTACATGAAACCTACTACAGTTCTCTGACTGGGATTTCAGTTACTTGTAATTGTTGAAGTGTCATTTAGCAAAAATACCATTAAATACATGTTTTGAACCTAAGTGACAATAGTAAGTGATTTAAAAGTGTCCAGATTTTATTGTTGGTGGATAAGTAACCACTAATGGAAAAGAAAGAGGAAACATGAGTTATCCTGATGTTAATTTTCATTGACGGACTAAAAACAATTATATCTAATCTAATTACTTATTCGAAAAAAGAGCTACCCACAAATCCCTGGTGACATTTCCAAATAAAAAAAGAAAAATATGTTAATTTATTTAATTAGATGTTTCCTCCTGTGGACATTTATTGGTTGACTGATGCTACTACATGAGGCAGTGGCTTGCTTACTTGATCAGATATAATTGTTTCTGATAATTGTTTCTGAGTGATCCAGATCTTGTGCCAAAGGGGAACTGATGATCATTTGCTTAAAAATCCCTGAACATTGTAAGTGTGTGCATTGACTAAATTGTTATTAAATGTCCACTCTGAGATAGCACAGGCTGAGGGCCTCACACATTAGGTATAAGTTCTCGACTCATTGCAGTTTGTGGTGTCTGCCTCTGACATAACATGAATCAAAAACACGATCAGTTTTTGGACAGCATCAAGATAAGGGATGGATCCAGTTGGAGACAGAATAAGAAGAGTAAGGAGGAAGCTGAGAAAACACAAATAATGGCAGAGATGGAGAAGGTGAGAGTCAGCACTTAGAAATGCAGTGTTTCATCTGAGGCCCAATAACCTGCTGTGGGTGAGAGAGAGGCTTAGCTGTAGAATTCAATCTGGTCCAGGGATGAACCTAGGCATGTAGTATTTACACATTTAGACCATCAAGCACAGCACAGTAGGGTGGGTTCTGAAGCTAGTAGGATTCTGTGATGTTTGCTAAGAGGATTAGACCCTAGGGAAAGTGGTTCCATTCTTTTCTCTACCAGACCCTGTTCAAATCTCAGTTAAGTATTGTGTGTTTTCGCAGACACCCTAGATACAACAAATGTGGCAGTGTTTGACAGAAGATGGAGAGATCATCAAGAATAATTAAAGAATGTTGAAGAACTACATGACAAGAAGAAATTGAAATTTTCATACTGGCATCACGGAGGAATGAGGGACATGATGTTGGTCAAAAGAATCATGAGAAGGATTAAGGAATATTGGAATTTCAGAAGAAAGGGAATGAAGGAAGTAGAGTGCATCATTTACCAGCAGCAGGAAGACATTTTAGCTTTAGTTGACCATGCTCTATGTTACAGATAAACTGGTGGAAGCATGGAATGGATTACTAGAATGAGTGTTGAACTCTCACACAAATACACCCACCAAAGAGCACAGACAAGTGAAAGATTATGGAGGAGGAAGAGGGTAAGTGGGGCAGTTATCAACATCTACTTACAAACCACAGACAGAATAGATAAGTGAATAGTTTTCTTCTGTTTATAGTAATATGCATGTGCATATGCATATATATATCTATATATATATATATATATATATATATATATATATATATATATATATTGCAAAGAAGGGAGATTTATTCTTGTAATACAGAGATAAGCCGAAAGACACAAAACAACAACAACAACAACAGAGATGGAAGGTCATTGAAAGTTCACAATAATGAACTACTGGACTTAAGCTCTACAAGACTAATGTTAGGACTTGTGTCTGGATCCAGAGAGGTAGGGACTTTTGGGGTTAGGTATTTTCTGATATTTTTGGCTTTCAATGATATGGGTTTTGGAACTGCCATTTCAATATTGCAGGAATTTACCTTGCTGACCACGCAGGCGATAGTAAACCCCTCTCTCTCTCTTTATATATATATATATATATATATATATATATATATATGTGTGTGTGTGTGTGTGTGTGTGTGTGTGTGTGTGTGTGTAAGGAGAGAAAGAGAGCTATAGCTGTAAAACAAAGGGTGGAAAGGTCACACAGGTAAACCATTCAGTAAAAACTTCAAGAAAAAATGTACAGCTGTACTGGCTTCTTTCTGTTTATTGTGTTTGTGTGTATGTTTGTGCACTGAAAAAGATTGTACAAGCCTTGTCTTTTCAGCACACACTCCTTTGGTTTTAGCACTGCTTGAACTATTGCATACTTCTTCCTCTGATGCCCATTTTCATCTTTAAATTTTGCTTTCAGTATTGTTTATTCTTGAGCCCCTTGGGTTCTATATAATCCTTAGAAGCATCTGTCTAACTGATTAAGCATTGTGTGTGCTGATCACTGGACTTTGCTAGTGTTATTAGCATTTCAGGTTTTAAATTACTGTTTTTAATTTATATTACTTTTTTGAGAATCATTCCATCCAGCCCTGCATGCAGACATCCTTAGTATCATTAGTGGAGAAGGATAATTTCAGGCTTACCTTAGTTGAAAATAAATTCATTTTACCTTATTATTAGCTTGCAATTTGCTCCTAGTACTCTCATTTATCGTGCTTACAAATCTTTACTAAAACTTACATGTTCTTCATGTTTCACTGTTGTAGTCATTACATTTGGGTAATCTGCTGGCAGGTTGCCCTCAGTCAGCCTGATTAACAAAGTCTTGGGTCCTGTGTCGGTTGTTGTCTCTTCTTCCATGACGTCAGGTTGTCAGGGGTATGAAACATGCAGCTGACGCCATTACATCAGTCTTTTTTGCCGTGCGGTGCCCGAAGCAGAAGCAGTTTGCAAGTGCCGGTCAGCCAACTCCTGAAATTTTCATTTGTGTGTTTCAGAACCGAAGTCTTGAACTAAAAAGCTAAGTACCCCATTGGGGAAACTTTTTCTTGCTCCTTACCGATGTCAGTAAAAGTTAATAATTGCATTACTTGTGGGAAGCAAATACCTCATAGGGATTTTCATTTGTACTGTATTCCTTGCCTAGGCCCTGACCACAACGTACCTTGCTGTCGGTTTTGTGTTAAATTTAATCAGCGCACTATTAAACGTCGGTATATTTTTGCATCTAAATATTTCGGCTCACGATTTAATTATCCAGAAATGTCGTCGGTTAGCAATCCGACTACCGGAATACCTAAAAAACACAAAGAAAAAGACAGAGACAGGCCTTTGAGGTCCAAAACTGACAACGACACTTCTCTTAAGCCATTCACCAGTTCGCCGGTACTCAGTGAGGTGCTTTTGCAGCCCCTGATATCCGCTACTTCTGATTCGCAGGCCTTTACTGAGACCCATTCAGAGTCTGGTATGCCGCGAGATGCTTCAATTATGGAACCCGCGGATGTCTCTACCTTAGATGGGTCCAGAGCCACTGTGCAGGCACCAGCTTCTGAGGGTGTTTTCAGGCCTACAGATTTTTATATTAGACCGACACCATCTTCAAAACTAAGGCCAATCTATGTCTAAAAAACGACGCTTGGGCCACATGTGCAGGCCCCTATGCCTAAAAAACAAATGATCAAAATGGCTGAAGATTTAATTACTCTGATCAGGGGTAGCCAGCACCCCCCTTCTAAGAGGCCTAGGCAAGACATTGATTATGAATCTTCTGAACAGGATTCTATTTCTTCTGACTCTTCTAATGAACAGGATTTGTCTATACCTACTTATGAGGACTCTGATGCAGGAGATTCCATTCCTTCTGCTTCTCCCCCTGAGGATTTTTCTTTTAGGGAAACTTTACATACCTTACAGGAACATTTCCACTGGGAAAGTTAGGATTTCTCTGAATCTAAAAAGAGACTTAGGGATTTCCTTCTTCCTCAACCTAGGCCTTTGGCTATACCTCCTGTCCTAGACATTGCTGATGATGTTTTTTCGGAATCTAGTATGGCTCCTGATTCTCTGCCTCCAGCTCCTTGTAAGCCAGACAGATACTACAGGGTTCCTGACTCCCACAAATACCTTTTCAAAAATCCTATTGCCAATCCTAAAACCATTTCCCAGGGTCCCAAGGGCATTAAGGCCTCTACTGCTAAAAATCCTACCCCTTCTGATAGAGATTCCAGGGTGCTGGATAGATGGGGTAAGAAGGTTTACACTTCTGCAACCTTGGCAATCAGGGCTTTAAACTGTCAATTTCATGTGCTTAAATACCAGCAGCATATCATGGGACTGCTTAAACTGAAAATGATGTTAATTTCTGACTGTGTGGAAAATAAAGATTTACAGGATTTATTGCATTCAGCTGAACAAGTTGGAAAACATACTTTGCAATGTGGTTTTGATTCTTTGGAGGCCTCTTGCAGGGCTGCTGTAACTGTCTCTGTTCTAAGAAGGCATGCATGGCTCAAATAGCAAACTCTGCCTGATCATGTTAAAGCAAAATTGTTGGATGCTCCTTTACAACAGGACCATCTCTTTGGTAATAAGGCTGAAGAAGTTTTAAAAAAGATGGAAGATAAAGCTAAATCTATGCAAACTGTGAAAGATTTCTTACAAGTGCAACCTCCAAGATTTAGTAAGCACTGGCCTACTAAGAACTGGTTCTTTCCAGTTCCTTTCAGAGCCACTCAAGTCAAACCCAGACATTCCAAAGGCTCCAGGTTTCAGTCATAAGGGACTTTTAGAACAAAACAATGGGGTGCCTCCTCCTCCAAATCTGGAAACAAGGCACCTCCCTATGGTAAGCGGTCTCAATGACTTCCCTCTACACATACCAAGCACTTACCTTTCAGCTGCCCCTTTGGGGGGAAAACTGGCAGTACATGTAAGAAACTGGCAACTTATAACCCAGGACAAATGGGTTTTAAATATAGCATCCAAGGGATACAGATTTCATTTCCACACATTGCCAATTCCAAACGGATGGCCAGACCTGCCCCCAAATCAGTGGGCAGAGGCCCAGAAATAAGCACTGTCTCTCATGGACATGGGAGCTATTCAGCAGTCCCAGAAGAGGAAAAGGGACAAGGTTTCTATTCAAGACTTTTCCTGGTACCCAGAAAAGATAAATCATGGCGTCCAATTCTGGACTTATCTACTCTAAACACGTTTCTGGACATTCCAAAATTCAAGATGCTGACTCTTCAACAGTTACTTCCAATGCTAGGCAAAGATGCCTGGTTGGTAACTCTAGACTTAAAAGAGGCTTACCTGCATATCCAAATCAGGGAATCTTGCAGAAGATACCTCCACTTCAAAGCAGGCTATTTGCATTACCAGTTCTCTGCACTGCCCTTTGGCTTATCTACTGCGTCCAGTGTCTTCACAAAGTGCCTGGCTCCAGTAATTGCATTTTGCAGGCAAAGAAATATTCAAATATATCCATACCTGGATGATTGTCTAATTCAGGCAGAAAACAGGGACATTCTTCAAAAACATCCGGCATTTGTAAAAAAGTTTCTAACTTGTCTAGGGTACACGATAAACGAAAAGAAATCACAACTGGTACCCTCTCAAAAAATTACATTCCTGGGTGCAAGCTTGAATACAACTGCCCAGATGGCTTACCTTACGCCAGAAAAACAAATTCATTTGGTGACTTACTTCAAACAGGTGGCCACAAAAACCCTGCTATCTGCAAGATAAATTCTGCAAGCCTTGGGGTTCATGGTCTCCTGCATTCTTCTAATTCCATATGCAAGACTGCATATGAGGAAACTTCAGTGGTACTTAAAGAGTTTATGGAGTCAACATTGTCACAGCCTGGAAATAATGATTCCAATTATACCTTGCCTGCAACTAGAGTTCCTATGGTGGTCAGAGGCCTGCCACCAAAACAAGGGCTGCCATTCACCCCACCCCCTGCCGCCCAAACCCTAACTACAGATGCATCAGACTATGCTTGGGGAGCTCATCTGGCAGGGAAGTGCATTCAGGGCAAATGGAGCCCAACTCAAATGCACCTTCATATCAATCAAAAAGAGATGCTAGCTGTACAGAATGCTCTGAAAGCCTTCAAGGACTACCTTCATCCAGGACAATTAATGATGAAGACAGACAACACCACAGTTATGTGGTACATAAACAAGCAGGGGGGTACACACTCATACCCCCTTTGCAGGCTAGCCATGGCATTGTGGAACACGTCCTTGACCTATCAAATTCAACTACAAGCTCAATTCCTGCCAGGAAAGTTGAATAATCTGGCAGACGAACTAAGCAGAAATCTCATGGACCCACACGAATGGAAACTGGAACCACAGATTTTCAACATGTTGGCACACAAATGGGGGAGTCCAGACATAGATCTTTTTGCCTCACCCCAGAACTATCAGTTGGACAAATTCTGCACAAGAACTCATCACAAAAAAGCCTGGAAAGTGGATGCTTTATCATTCAGCTGGAAAAACCTATCAGTCTATGCCTTTCCCCCTCTGCCTCTGCTCTCCAAAGTTCTACTAAAAGTCAAGCAGGACAAACCAAAAATGATTTTGATTTCTCCAGACTGACATCGCCAGCACTGGTACCCCTGATGTGCAATGTGTCACATCTTCCACTGTGGCATCTGCCTCAGACAACTTACTTACTGTCTCAGCAGAACAACCAAATTCCGCACACTCAGCTCCAAACTTTGAATCTTGCAGCATGGTTAATCACCTAAATTCACCCTTGTCATCCCTCAGCAAACCTGTGATGGATGTCATTTTGGAGACTAGAAGGCCTAGTACTAGAAAATCTTATGCTGACAAATGGAAAAGATTCTGTGCCTGGAATGAATCACAAGGGTTATGCACAACAGTGCCCAATATTCCTCAGATTTTACAATATTTAACTGAGATGCTTCACAAGGGCCTGTCCTTTTCTTCCATAAAAATCCATGCCTCAGCCACTTCAGCTCATTACAACACAGAACCTTCCCTCTTCTCTCATCCTTTGCTAAAGCAGTATCTCAGAAGGGACAAAAACTTAAGACCACCCAGGAGAGCTCCAACCCCTGCCTGGGACCTTAATTTTGTATTGGAAAAACTCACTCTCTCTCCTTTCGAGCCAGCTGCTACTGCAGACTTAAAATTTCTCTCCTGGAAAACAGCTTTCCTTTTAGCATTCACTTCAGCTAGAAGGATTTCCGAATTACAGGCTCTTATGGCAGTGGAGCCTTTCATTATTTTTCATGTGGACAGGGTGTCTCTCAGGACCAATCCATCCTTCATGCCTAAGGTGGTATCCAGTGTGGCTCTTAATCAGACCATTCATTTGCCAACATTCTTTCCCAATCCACAGAACAAGGGGGAGTGGATTCTGCATTCATTGGATGTACACAGACAACTTAGATTTTACTTAAACAGGACAAAATCTCTTAAGAAAATCTGAACAACTACTGGTGGCATTTGCTGCAGGGGCAGAGGGAAAGGCTATTTCAAAGCAGACTATTTCCAAATGGATAAGCCGTTGTATTCATTTCTGCTATTTGCACCATGGTAAAACTATCCCCCATGGGATCAGATCTCATTCCACCAGGGCTGCATCTACTTCTACAGCCTTTCTCAGAGGTGTTCCTACCAGAGACATTCTGGAAGCTGCTACCTGGAGCTCAGTTCATACATTCACCAAGCATTACCATTTACCCCTCTTCTCTAAATCCAGAGCTGGCTTTGCCACTGCAGTCCTGCAGGGCCTTATAGCTGGTCCTAGTGCTGTATAAATCCATTGTCCCAACCATGGCTTTGGGAATCTACCCAAATATAATGACTGCAACAGTGAAACATGAAGAACATAGTACAGTTGTGTACACTTACCATAAATGTAGATGTTCGTGTGTATTCACTGTTACAGTCCTGGTTACCCTCCCTCCAATCCCCTGTTTTTCTCTTACTATACCTCTACTTTCCTTTACTATGCTTAAAAGCCTTTTGGTGTATTTGCTTTTGTTTGGAGGTATATTTTTGTGTTTTTAATTATTTAAATAGTTGGCTCCCCATTTAGGGGGCACCTGACATCTGGGGCAAGAAAAACTGATGTAATGGCGTCGGCTGCATGTTTTATACCCCTGACAACCTGACGTCATGGAAGAAGGGACAGCAACCGACGCAGGACCAAAGACTTTGTTAATCAGGCTGGCTGAGGGCAACCTGCCAGCAGATTACCCAAATGTAATGACTGCATCAGTGAATACACTCGAACATCTACATTTATGGTAAGTGTACACAACTGTACTTTTTCTGCTATCATGCTCAATTTGAACACCTTCTATTTGTAATTAATTGCTTATTGTTGCCACTGTAAAAATATGCTAATGCTATTATTATTTTTTTCTGAGCTATATTTGTAACTATGTTTATTAATGTTTAATAATGTTTTCACTTGGAGCTTTTCTCCCCGGGCCTCTGCTGAAAATGGACATATATCCAGTTGGACCAGCCCGGTCAACAAATGTAAAATAAATAAATAAAATAAATTATTATTTTTGGTTATGTAGTAAACAACATAGTTTTTGATCTTTTTAATTTTGGAATCTTTTTCAGTATTTTCTTTATTAGAACAATTCTTATTTTAAAATTATAAACCAAATGTATGTTGCATGCCTGGAAGGTTTTGTGTGCCTTTGTCAGAAGGGGAGGCATGCAACCACAGAGAAAAGGTTAAAGACTGTCATCTGTGTATTATCCAAAAATGCTGTTAATCATTTTGTTTCATTCAGCACACCTACCAGTTAATTACGTACATGTGCTGTTTATCATACGTACTAGAATACCTCTCAGCTGTACAGATTTTCACAGAATGCCCACATTTTTGCCTTATATTTTTTTATCCGTTTTTCATAAAATTGTGGTTTTCTGGCAAATTAGTGGCAAATCATTAAAGAATGAAGTTAGAAAATAATGACAGACATTTGAGTTTCAGACTTCATATCCTTTAGAAAATTCATGCTAATGCAAGACCTGTTATTCTAGCAACTAAGTTTGTAAGAGCAATATTTAAAAATTGTCCCTATTTGTGGTCGTTTGTCCCACTTTTATTTATAGCTTTGTCTAGACTTCTTGCTCTAAGAGGTTGAGAGGTATGCATACTAGGAGTGTTTTCATTATCTGACTTTGTAGTTTATTATATAGACATAATTGCTGGGTATATTCTCAATCAGCAATGCCTTTTTCCTGCTTGCTTTGATTCTACTTTCAGAAAGAAAAAACAGTACTCTTAAAGCAACAGCCATTCTTATGATGTTGTATTCATTTAGGATCGATGCCCACTGTCCCACAACTGATTGCAGAATGACAGCTGGTTATGCAGTCATGTGTGGTCAAGATACTAGCTGGTTTTATATAATCTTATTGTAATTTTTTAAACAATTCAGAGTTGTGATATATAGCCATACAGATTATGATGTTCTGATTATGCCTTTTAAGTTTACAGCCAGGAAATATTTTATGTGATTTTAAGACTGAAGCCTTAATAAGGATGCATTAAGTTCTTAACACATGGTATAAGAAACATGGTCACCTTTCAGACAGGTCTTTGTAATTCTTATTCTTTAAAGAGCACTAAATGTTTTTGTAAATATTTACAGGTGGCCCTTGAAATTGGCCTGAAACGTCTGACTGTCAGGCTTGTGCTGTATTGTGTCATGTCTTCTTAATCTTACTCTATGGTAGTGATTCCTTAACCACCGGATTATTATGCTTCATAAAATGAACTGTGATTGTGATGCTGGTCTTAACATAGTCCTTACCTATCTGTTGTTTATTATTTTAACTCAACCTAATTTACAAATAAAAAAAAAGGAATGCCTACAGGTGCTACTTGTGAAAAACTATTCCTAAATGTGAAACTCAGTTTTTCTAAAATGCAGAATTTTACTACAAATACAAACTTACCACCCATACCACTTCTGTTTTGCTGTTCCATTTCAGCTGTAAGAGCTTTTATCAGCTACTTAATTGCCATTTTCAGTAAGAGCTTCTAACAATCTGCACTTAAGCTCAGCACTGTCTTATTATCTTTGTCACTGGAATGTAATGAAGCTGTTAGAGCAACCTCAACGAATGAGCACAGATTATAACTCTGCATGTTACTTCAGTCATTTGTCTGTCTTTTGTTCCTTAGTTAATCACAGTTTCAGCAAAGCAAATTGTTCTCCTGCTCTAAGCTAGCAACAACATGCAGAAGCAGTAGTGTCTGAAAAGGGCAGGCCCTGGTAAACCTCCTATAAAATTATATGTATATTTTTCTTATTGAAGGAGAAAAACAGTAGGACACTTCCACATTAAAATTTGTGTGAAGAGATTTGTTATTTCTGTATTTCATCATAGAACTATTTGCTTAGCTGTTTTACAGAACAATTGATTTTGTAAGTGTAAAAATGAGTTACATATGTATTTATGAATCAGGTTTGACTGCATTTTAGTGTGCTGAAGTAGCTTTGTCGTGGCTTTGCACACTTTTCACTGAGTGTTACATACAATGTGATCTCTGTGTATCCATTATATTGTATTTTTTAATTCAAGTGATTGGGTACATTACTGAATCGCATGGCATCAGACGTGTTAACTTTTCACCTTATACCAATGGATAGTAGACTTTCCATTATGCATTTATTTAATAGAGTAGTGAGTTTGCTATGAGTATATGAAGCCACACTGAACACTCAGCAAAAACAATATTTTTGAATAAAAGATTTCCAGAATGCAGTCTGATGAAGGGTGCTTCACAGGAAATGTGGGCAAAATTTGATTTGAGTAAGAGAGATAGTACACTTCTTAATCCAGACAGGGACACCTACTTGTACTTATCAGGTATGATCTGGACTATACAAGTGGCATGAGGAGTCAATTAGAGTGCGGACAATAAATAGTCAACTAAAGTGTAATCCTTTACCTATGAAGGAACTGTTAAGCAGGTAGTACATGTACGTTTGGAGAGAGATGAGTACTAGATGCTGAGAATTACACAGGTGCATTTGTAATCTATCTTCTCAAGTGACATGAAGGCTGAACTAGTCTGTTTTAAGTAAGTCATGTCTAGTACACATATATACAATGTGCTGGCAAAAGGCGGTGTTGACAGTGAAGAGCAGAGGCTGGATTCATAAAGGTTACTATAAAGTGTATACTATGTGAACACATAGCCTTTCTGAGTGAATAGACAGCACAAGTATTGTGGTAGGGCTGTCCTAAAATGCAGAAGGTGTACACATAGTACTTTGTAGTAATCTTTATGAATCTGGCTGCATGTTTGTTTGCTGGCAATGCACAGACAAGTGTACCCACTCTTTTAACCCCATATTTTGCCATAGCTTCTCTTCCTTTCCACCCCATTTACTTTCTTGTCCTTTTAAATCTTGTTCCTGATATATCTGATTCCTTCTACCATGTAGTAATCCAACATGTCAAGAAATTTTGCTGAGAATAGCTTCTTTCATGCATACATTCACATGACGTTTTATGTATAATTTCTGCCACACATTGATTTGGAATTTGAATAGCTGACTGCAAGTGGTAATTGAAAAATATTGGCCCTTCATTTTATTAGTGAAAGTCTGCAGTCAGAAAGGGCCTTCTGTTCTGCAGTTGTAGCTAGTAATGGTTCAACATCAGTCGCTGACATGTATAAATATCTCTGGTTGCCCTTTCTTAGTGAAGCACCCGGACTAACACATGACATGCTTTCTATACTAAAATTTAACATAGCTCTGTACTCATGCTAGCCAATTGTGTTATGAAATGCAGCTCATAAGAAATGGGGAAATGTGTAATACATTAATAAGTGCTGCTGAGTATAATCCAGAGCTGAGAAGGATTGATAGAGAAAATGTTTTGACAGGGAAAGAAGTGCCCTTTGTGTAACAGTTTAAAAAAAATTAGGGTTCAAAAATACTGAGCACAAAAAACAGTTTGCAAACTTTTTTTTGGTAAGATGAAGCTTAAGATGATAGTGTTCAACAGAATGAATGTAGCATGATTATGTAGTGGCAAGATTCACAAGTATTTAACTATAAAGTCTGTAATGGCTGTTCATCCTATCCACAAGTTGTCTTTTGCAAATGGAAAGTCTCTTGTGTGGTATTCAGAAATATAGCCATAGTTTTGCTTACACTGTTTGCACTGACATATTTATAATTTTGGTACATATGTAATGATATATTCCGCCTGAATTGTGACTGGAGAAAGATCTCTATATTAGCTCACTAAAATCATTAATAAACAGGCACATTAACTAGTACATCAGTAAATAATAATGAGAGAGGTCTAGTATTAGCTTTTATAATAGCTTCATATCAATGACATTACTGAGGGTATGTCATGCAAGTCCAAAAATGTATAAATATGAGGAACATTTGAATTATTTTGATTGAATCCCAGATATCATTGACAAACTGGATTCTACACTTTTTTGATGCTTTTACTGCCACCTAGACAAAGTTGGACTAATTCAGGCTCTGAGAAAGCTTTAGGTTCATATGTGGCTTGTGCTGAAAATATGCCCTCTCATGTTACCATTTCCTTTCAGTTTGTTTAAGTATATATATATATATATATATATATATATATATATATATATATATATATATATTTTTTTTTTAAGTATTTATTAATTTATTTGTCTTTGTTTACCAGGAAAGTCTAACTGGATAATACCCATTTCAGCAGAGGCTGGGGGAAGAAAAGCTCCATTTGCTAAATTGCATATACTAAGTTCTAGGCAAAAGACTAGTTACATTTCTATTTACATTTATACATGCTAAAATTTTATAGCGGTAGAAGTTACTAAAGAGAAAGCTCATGTCCCCTTTAGTGGACAGTACAGGCAGCAGTTATGTATACTGTGGTGGCAGTGCTGCGGTAGCGTTGTCACCTCACAGTAAGATGTTGTCCCGTTCGATTCTCAGTTAGAGCGTCTTCTGCCTGGAGACATGCGTGAATGGGCGTACCTTCGTTGAAGGTTGTGCGCCAGGGCTGGCAACTCGGCACGTAAAAATCAACTGCCAATCATTATTTATTTTATTTATTTATTTGCTGTTGGTTAACCAGGATAGTCCATTGGGCCAAATGAACCCTTTTTCAATGGAGTCCTGGGGAGAAAAGCTCCATCAATGATTACATGTTACAGAGATTTACATTACATAGCATACAAGACATAACAAGGTACAGAGGTTACAATCAGAAAAGTTAAAAAACAAAATTTAAAAAAAAGAAACAAAATTATATCTTAAAAAAAAGAATTTTTTTTTTTTTTTAAAAACTATTTTTTGGAAGTGAGTAGATAGATGCAGAAGGCTTTCGGGATGATAGGTATTATTAAGAAATTGATTACTAGCTGCAGTAGAGAAAGTGAGAGGTGGAAGACTGCAGAAAGTGGAGAATGATTATGTGGGGTGGGAGCAGGAGCATTCCCATGTGGATGTTAGGTGGGAATGGAGTGATTTTTTAAAGGTAGGAAGGCTAGTGATGGTGCGAATGGAAGGAGGGAGGGAGTTCCATAGGCGTGCTAGGGAAAAGGACAGGAGGTTATGTCCTGGGGGGCGAAGGGGTCTGTAGACTTCTATTAGGTTTTGATTAGTAGATCTGAGAAGTCTTTGAGTGTGGTGAATTTTAAAGGTAGTGGACAGGGAGGGATAGAGGGATGGTTGAAAAATGAGTTTGTGTGCATATGTGAGCTGAGTATAGGAGAGGTAGTTGGGAAGTTCAAGCCAATTTAGTTTGTGGAGTTCTGCTGTGGCGACCCCTAACCGAGAAAAGCCGAAAGACACAACAGGCAGCAGTTATGTATAAAAATTGTTTTGTCATTTCACTGAGAGGCTGCAAGTATTCTGTTTAAGGAGGGCATTTGGAGAGTATCGTATGGCAAACACAAAGTGTTAACCTTGTGATGAGCATGAGCAAGACTAGGATTGGTTAAGGTGTTGTTTAAACAGTGGTTTAAAACTACTGAGTTTGTCGAAGAGTTTTATTTGTGTGAGGATACTATTCCAGAGTTTAGCGTGCATTGGGAGTAAAGCGAGTCTCCGGCAACTTTATTTGACTTATTTGTAAGAAATGAGAATGTGTCACTAGATCGGGGTCCCGTGCTGGATAGTAAGGTAGTAATACATTTTGTAGAACAGGGCATGTTTCTGGATGGTAAATGAGTATGCATGCTGTAGTTAGTTGTGAATATGTTAAGTAGTTATGTAGTTCAAGACAGTTCAATTGCTTTATATGACAATGGTGGGTCCTGTGAGGGAGATTGGTGGCAAATTTTATTGTAGCAGGAGGCAAATTTCTTTCTTTGAGTATCGTTTATTAGGATAGGAGCATCATATAAGAGAGTTACAGTAAGAAGGTTGTGGCTAGAGTTTTTCTTGCAGGTTCTGTAAGGAATCCATTGATATTAAAAAGGCAGTCTAGTTTCTGGTGTGTAGATTTAATGTGTAGGAATGATTGCTACTGGGGATGGATGTGGCATATGAATGGTTTTAGAGTGTCTGTCTGAGTCAGAGATGCAGAATTGTAAAACTTGAAAAAGAAAAATGTAGATGCAATTTAAAGAAGTAACAAGTCTAAAATTGTGGTATTGTAAAGAGCATCCTTCTCTGATATGGAGATCTCAGAGTTAGTAGATGTGTGTGTGTGTGTGTGTGTGTGTGTGTGTGTGTGTGTGTGTGTGTGTGTGTGTGTATGTGTGTGTATGTGGGTATGTGCATCTCTCTCTTTCTCTCTCTATACATATATGTATGATTATGTGTGTGTGTGTGTGTATATATATATATATATATATATATATATATATATATATATATATATATATATATATATATATATATACACACACACATATATATTTTATTTATATATATATTTATATATATGCATGTATAAACTATGAGATAACCGTACATCAGAGAAAGGGTATATTCTTAAGACACAAAATAGAATAATTTTAGGACTCGTGGGCTTAATTTGACTGTGTGACACCCATATGGCTTAGTTTAGCTGTTAGGCTAAGCCACAATGTGAAAAATAAATGATATTTTTGAATTTTTTAACTGGTTATGGAATGGACTAGTAAATGAAATTGGTGGTGTGGAGGCTGAGAAACGTACAGTCAGCTTGTCATGCTAACAATATATTACTGGCACTATAAGAGTATCACAGTAGTTTTAAGGGTAGCATCTCTGCAAGAGCCATGTTGCTTGCTAAGTTTCAGAGAAAATGTCACAGAAGTCTTGGTAAAGGGTGTAAGTGCTAATGTTTGTTTTCCTTTTGATTCTACAGCTTATACTGCTGGCATGCAGCATATTTTAAAGCATGTTGGCTGCTTTCACCAAAGCTGAGAACAACAAGCAGTATTTTCTCTTACTTTTTTAATGCTCTGTAATGAATTTTTTAAAACGTTTATTGTACAGGACTATTACAGTTTAGTTTATATCAGCAATGGTCATAACTGATAACAAATTTTACATGAGCTTTAAGTGCCGTGCAAGTAATACTAATTTGCAGCTTGAGCTCAGGAATGCCAGCTAACTTTGGTATTGCACCCATATTTTCTACCATGTCAGTATGTTTGAAATATGTTTATGACTTTTGATTTTATAGTATAGCATAGTCAATTAGTATTATAGAAACTAAAAATCCCTAGTTTTAAAGGATGAATGCATTTCAATGTTTTGTCTGGTATATTTAGCTCCAGTTGCATGCAATTCATACTTTGCCTGAAGTAAAGTCAGTACCATTACTTGAGCCGGGGCAAATGATGTGGCTGCCTTGGGTGCTGGCTGTTTGGAGGTGTGATAACAGGTGCTGATGGGCATGGGCAGAAAGTACAGTACTGGCATGTATTTATGAATCCAGGGCACTATTGTCACTTCATAAAAAATGAGGATACTCCATTTGTATCTGTGGTGGAAGGTCAGCGTGTGCTAACAGTGGTAGCAATGTTATTATTACATCACTACATCTGTAGCAAGCAGCTTACTACTGATTTACTTCTTTATTTATTTATTTCTGCATAAATCAGGTTGAAGGACACCAGTCTGGGGAACTGCAGATGAGATAGCTTAACACTGGAGTAGGTCATCTCCACATGCATCCATAGCATGAGTTAAAGTAATAGCCAGGGGAAAAGGAAGGTAAGTCGATGAGTAGATGGAGTGACAGATTCATAACCCAGAGGCTCCTTTCACTCTGGAATAAAATCCCAGTCCAGGTTAGGCAGAGTCCCTCATTGACTCTCTTCAAGAGGAATCTTGATGAGTGGATGGGAGATCGTAGGTTTACCCCTGGTATCACTTCTGTGTCACTGTTAGACAGAGGCACAGTATACTAACCTCGAAAAAGGGCATAGCAAAATTCATTTAAAATGGGTGGCGAAAGCCAAACACATTCTGGCTAGGCTTATAAATGCCCTAGGGCAGATAGCCTAGTATAAACCTATGAACCTATGAATAAGCTAACATAGACCTGATAACATGAAGAGATTCAAACATCATTCCATACAGGTGAATGGTAAAGATAATTGTAGCCCTCCTAATTTGAACAAGGTAGGCAATATCAGAAAGATAGCATGCATGTAGGAAAAATACACATCGACCTAATTTCGGTCTATTGTAAATATATGGCTCTGTGATGGGAGGGATTTAAAAGGGTAGGGCATGAATGGAAGAACATTCTATCATGCAGTATGCAAATATTGGTCAAGGTTTGAGAATCCTAAAAAAAAAAAAAAAAAAAAAAAAAAAGAATCAGAGACAACTGTCAAGAAGTTTACCAACAAATGTATTTTTACTGATGCCTTTGATGACAAATGATTTAAAAACATTGCACAGAATGTCAAATTGTCCCACCCTTTTCATAAATCAATAAAGATAAACTCTCCAATTATCTACTTTCTTGATTTCCTTAATGCTCTACAACTTATAAAATTTATGATTTTACCTTTGTACACTGATGCTGTTAAGAGTAGTCAGCGTAACTATCCAGGTAACATCTCTGACAAGCATGGAGGTATGTTAAAAAACTATCTGATCCAGATTCCAAAAAGACCACAGGCACACTTTAAACATGCAACATTAAATGCATCCCAGTATCACAATCTTGTGAAACAAATATCTTCAACCTTCCAATGACAAATAAAGGAACATTCCATGTTTACAGACCAGAAGTGATAGGAAAAGTAACAAACGCTACCACTCACTGCATCAGTCTGTAAGTATGGCACTGCTTCACGTTTATTTTGTTCCACTGTAATCATACCTAATTAAGGACATCGTGTTTGGAGATATCATGCTGGCTGGATGGCATATGCTTTATATAATACTTGAACAGCTTGTTTGTGAGCAGTATTTTGACATAATAAACCATATCCCCTGTTCTGCTATGCTGCCTAGAAATTTATATCAAGTTGATATTAAGTTCTACACTGCAGCTAATCACATATTCTAGACTTTTGTAGCATTCGATTTAAAACACATAAAAGTGATTCTGAAGTGTATGCTATAAAGTAAATATGCCACGTGTTTCATAGAAGAGACATGTTTTAAATGATTTCTTAAAATAAAATCATAAATGGGAATGAATGCATTGTCTTTCAAGGTTCTGTGGAACACTGCCCGACTTTGCTGATGCAAACTTCATTTAGTACAAATGTATCATTTTCAAGTATTTTGGCTATGTGGTCAGTATTCTGTAGGCGAAAAGAATTTCCATCATTTCATACTTAAACTGAAAACATGCCATATATGAGTATATGTCTAGGTAAAGGTCCATGCACACTGTAGTTGTATGCCATGAATACCTACCACTGTATACTGAAAGAAAACTACAGTATAATGCACCATTGTCTTATTTTAGTGACGAAGAGTGCACCTTTCTCTTAATTCTGTTTGCTATTTCAAATAATAACATTTTATAATGTCAGGTTTTTATGAACATACATGTACTTGTAATAACATCACTCAGTCATTTCATATGTAACAGTGATCTTAACTGTTATAACCCTTTAGCTCAGATCACATATTCAGTACTAGAAAAGAGCTAGATACCCCCTATCCACAGTTGTTAATGTCTGACTGAATGCTTCCATAGTTCTAGAATATCTTTTCCCCACTTGTTGATACACGTTACCTAGAAGATCCCCTCTACTTATTGTTTATACTTGGTAAATCAAGTCCATAATAAAAAAAAAAAAAAAAAAAAGTTTCCAACTTAAATGTGATACGTAACAACTATCTTTTTAATACAGTCAAGAGTATGCGTTGCAGAAAGTATTGAAATAGCATTCAATAAAAAGACCCCAGGGTCTGCCCTGCCATCAGAGGCAACGCTATTAGTAAGTAAACAAATTTAAGCCAACTTTCTGCATACCAGTTATAGTACTGAATGTGTATTTGACTCAGAGTTCCTCACAGAGTTGATACGGTTAGAGCAGCAGCAGTTAAGAACTGCCCAGGTCTGTAAATTCTTCAGAATTAAGAGCAAGCATTTTAATATAGGCTTTA
This sequence comes from Protopterus annectens, assembly GCF_019279795.1. NCBI lineage: Eukaryota > Metazoa > Chordata > Ceratodontiformes > Protopteridae > Protopterus > Protopterus annectens. The sequence goes on along the minus strand of NC_056726.1, from coordinate 25,481,122 downwards.
AGCTTATTATGAAGTAATAAGTGCTAATAGCATGCCAAGCAATTGCTCTGTACTGTCCCCAAGTCCTTGTGAATGTGAACTTCAACTTCACTAAAGTAAAAATGAATAACTGTGATGAACATACTGGGTTACTACCTGACAAAAAGTATGCATCAGAAGCTGTCAAGTACATTTTGACCATCCTTGTTATGTTGAGTATGCACCTAGTCTCCATGTCCCTGGCATCTGACTTTGTTCTTTTTTACTGAATCTAAGATGGTTTTGGAGACTTTAATTACACCATCCATTTTTTGGACTCACTGTAAATTTACTGATGATTGATAACCCCATACCAGAGTTGGGAAGGATTAGAAAGAAACTGGGCAACAGGACAGGCATGCTGGGATTTGAATTCAGCAGTTACTAATATGTTCAAAATTAAAACTGTCATCATGCAGGGTAACATAGGAAAATAGCAGTTGCATAAGTATGAATTGGTGGACAGACATTTCCTGGGTAAATTATATGAGAAATTAACAGTTTGCTCAAATATTCAGTTCCTCATTCAGTCAATGCATGGTTTCTTTACTTCAGCACTAGAAGTTCTGTATGCAGTCAGAAAGGAAACAACCCAAGACATGACAGTATGTATTTTATACAGACACTAGCACACAATGGCTCAAAGATCGCAGTACATGTAAAACCAGTATCTTTGTTCTTATGCATCTTAAAATTTAAGAATTTAATTTAAGTAATGATTTACAAGGTAGTTAGTGGTACTGCCTCACAGTTTGTGGACCTTTTTTCATTGCTGAAATGCCCTCTGTGTGTGTGTGTGTGATCTTTCTAGGTTTGCATGGGTTTCTGCCTATGCTGTCTTGTCAAGGTCCATCCTAGGTTATACCACCAGGCCCATGGTACCTTTAATCCAGCACTGCATATAGGCTGCTGAGTATCTCTAAATATTAAAGGGGTTAAATTCCTTAGAGTTTGCTTCTGTTTCCTTCCTGTTATTTTATTTCCTGATTCCTTAAAAACTCTGATTCACCTGGGATGACCTCACATTCTCTAGTACTTTGTAGTTCTTGCTGCCTGCTGAGTCCAAGATATCCTCTTTTTACTTAATGTCATTGTGTTTCCTACACCACAGTGAAAAATGTCTGTATCCTGTAGTTATCTTGTCAACCACTGTGTAAAGGAATGTCTGCTCATAGAGTTAACACTTTTAAATAAATCCCGGTCTTTGCTATGCATTTATTTTTCTCAGTAGACTTATTTCTGGCTGTTATAAGTGGCTGTTTGGAATACTTGTATAGATTTAGTGTGTTTTCCTGCTATTAGTTATTCCCTGCTTTCAAGGGAACTAATGTAGCATGTAATAATTGTGTGTGTTACACTTATCTAGACATCCTGACCTCCTTTGTGATTTAAATTTAGCTGTAGTTCATGGGTTATGAAAGAGCTATAATTTCAAATACTAACTTTGTGTATTGGAGGTCAGAAGGTGGAGAGGGCAGACCGCATTCCCACTCTTCCTATGCTTCAGGACTTACCCCATTTTATTCACTTTGGTTATTAGCTCATATACATGCTTCACTTAAGGACACTTTCTTTCTAAAATTGTTTATCTTGTGAATGGGTTTTATTTACCCTGCTGCTGGTGCTGAGATAAAATTAAATAAAAATTTAAGTCACCCTAATAAGGCTTAGGAGTTTATGCTGCATACTCAAAATTGGTGAGAATTCCGAATTTGGAAGGCATTTTTATATCCAAGACTTTATTAAATATTATGTATTATATAAAACATTATGTTTCACTCATATATATCTTAACAAGGGTGATATTACATTATTAATATTATTTAAATGAGAAGTTTCAGCCTATGTCAGAAGTGATTACTGTCTATTAGCTCTTCCAAACTTTCTGGATAAAGAAAGCTTTTATAATAAAAGTTTTTCAATGTCTTCAACTTACAATATTCTGTTTCATTTACTTTAGTAGAGGTGAGGCCTTGTTATTTCATTTTCTGATATCTTTATTTGAATATCACATGACTGGTTTGCTTTCTAGAAGTACTTTATTTTGCAGGTGTAGTTCCTCAAAGAAGCCACATTTTGTGTTCTTGTTGGGCAGCATGGAGTATATTAGAAGGATATTCTTCCTTACCAGTGCACTTTCTATATCTACAACATTTATCTTTATTCATTCCAGGTTAACGTCATGAAGCACACTCTAGAGAAAGTTATTAGTGGTTATGAAATATTAAGAAACTGTTTCTGCATTCTGAAATCTGGAAAACATTAGTTAATGAATCTGTTACAAATGAGTTTTTAAATATTGGCTCATTCCTTTTTTGTACTTTTTTAGTTATCCCAGTTTTCACTGCTACTACCACAGTGATTTAGAGACAGCAGTAATTTTAAGACATGGCCAAATGTATGTTTCCAACTCCTTTGTAGTGTTCTATGAGTGTCTTTCACAGTTTAATGAAAGAGCAGCTTCTGTGATATTGACTCATGATGAAATCCATAGGGATGATCCAGATCACATTCTCAGCCACAGCTTCATGCAGTCTTATTTCCTATCGGACTGTCACGGATTGTGCGAAAGATAAACATAGCACTATGCCAGGAAAACAAAATAAGTGTTAAGGGGAAAAATGGAGGAAGACCTTAAGTGCTTTGTTGTAAGACAACAATGGAGCTATGCACTACAAGTGGTCAGCTGGGGATAGTTCAGGAAAGAGGAGTGTGAAAGACAAGCACTTGGCTGTCAGAGAGCTGGGTCATTACAGAATGAAATGAATACATCACCTACACATAGCTTTTATTAGAAAAGGTTTACAGGGGATCTGTAGGATGTAAATTCAGCAAGAGAAATCTGATGCCAGATATCTGACATTTAAAATGTTTCACCTCAGATGTAGTACTTTTCTTATCAGAATAACACTGCATGTCTTTACGTAAACATCTTATATAAAAAAATCAGACAACTGCAAAATTTCTGCAAAATAGCATTTCACTTACTGATATCATGCTGTTGATAAACTTGTAATACTTTTATGTCTTCACCTCCACAGTTATAAATATGCAGTTTCTGTTTCTTAATGGCCACATCGAGTTTCTATCATCATTTGCTGTGTTGAAGTTTTTTATGTGATGTTTATGAAATTGAAAAGAAAAAATTATTAAAGCCTGAATACACAGAATTGTACAGTACTGGAAAAATACAGAATTCATAAGAACGCATGTAAAAGCGGCACGCATCCCACCAACCCCACTGGTTAATTATTTTCACTTTGCAGTCTCAGAACTTTGAAGATTGTTTTGATACTCTTTGTCCCCATTGCTTGACAGGCATCAGTGCCCCTTCAGCAAATCATCCTATCTATTCCCTATCACTGCTTTAAAGGTCGACTGAGAGATGACATCCTTCAGGCAGCCATCGGGGTAAT